>NW_021634738.1:0-226193 GCF_004799145.2 Neltuma alba | reverse complement strand
AAACCCAACCCGTAACCCCAAACCCCAAACCCTAAGACCCTAAACCCCGGAACCCCCAAACCCCAAACCCTAAGACCCTAAACCCCGGAACCCTGAACCCCGAAGCCCTGAACCCCAAACCCCAAACCCTAAGACCCTGAACCCTGAACCCCTGAACCCCTGAACCTTGAGGCCTAAACCCTGAACCAGAGTTGCTAGAATAGAGATGAGTGAGCCGGAAAACAGGGGATCAGGGTATGGTGTGCTTGCTGACGTGGAGGAAGAACAAATGAGTGTGGACAGAGCTGTTATCCCTTACCCAAACAATGCCCAAGTGGACGTGCAGTATCTGCCCTCTCCACAACACACACGATAGGCACGACACCAAAAAGTGAAGAACAGTAGTAGAGCAAAAAAGCATCAGGGGACCACAAGAGAAAGGCAAAAGCAAGGAAGGTAATAAGTAAAGCTTAATCAAACGAATTGAGAAAAGGATAAGAGAGATATACCAAAATAAGGTGACTGATGGAGAAATTATGATGGTTTCATTAGAGAGTCAGAATGGGGAAGAAAATACCGAGTGTTTGATGAAGATTTACCTGGGGGCAATGAAGGGCAGGGCCTTCAATTTGATGAACAAGGCTGGCTGTTCAACCCACACATTAAGCCAAGAGAAGCCCAAATGCAAGTTGATCTAGGTGAGCAGAGTATTGGGCTTGCGTGTGATAGCCTAGAGAATGTGGATCAGAATGGGGAGACCCTTTGTGACGGAACTATGGTACCTAAGACCCCACTTGAGTCCTAATGGGCTTGTTTTTTCTGCCTCAAATTGTTTTTATGGATAGTCTACTTTACTGGAACACTAAAGGAGTTTGTGATAGAGGGCTCCTTAGAAACCTTAAAGCTGTGTGTGATAGACCCAGGCCCAATGCTATTGTTTTAGCCGAAACAAGATGTGAGAGGATGAATCGATTTCAGTGCTTACACTCCCTGGGCTACGATAGTCTCCTAATAATTCCTAGTAGGGGGTGCTATGGTGGATTAGTGCTAGCTTGGAGGAGCTCACAGATTCACATCACTGTCCAGGAAGAGAATCATCAATTGTTCCATGTTTTATGCGAAATTCCTAGCCAACACCCTTTCCAACTGACAGCAATGTATGTGACGCTGATTAATTAAATGAGAAGACAGTTCTGGGAGAAATTATCTTCAATGGCTACTAATATTGCGTCACCTTGGATAATCATGGGAGACTTTAACAATATTCTTTCAGCTTCTGACTGTGTAGGAGGATCAGGTATCGCACATAACAGAATCAATTGGTTCCAGGATAAGGTAAATGATTGTGGATTGGTGGATATGGGTTTTAAGGGGCCTAAGTTTACATGGCAAGGACTGCGTATTTCTGGTTTTCAGTGCCTGTATGAAAGATTGGACCAATCCTTATGCACCCCAAGCTTCCTGGAGACTTTCCCAGACAGTGTGCTTAAGGTACTTCCTCGAACTAAATTCTTTGACCATAACCCCATTTATCTTCAATTCTTGCACCCTATGCTCGATACTGATCCCAAACCTTTTAAATTTGAAGCCATATGGCTTACCCATGAAAACTTTAAAGATTTTTTTTTGGGAAACTAGTCTGCTTCTGATGAGATTAATGACGCTTTTGAGAATTTCTAAAAACTCTATTTTTTTTTAAACAAGAAAGTTTTTGGTTTTGTTGAGCAAAAGAAAAAAATTATCCTACCTCGGTTGAGTGGAATTCAAAATTCCCTTGTTTATCCTTACTTGGAATTTTTGTGGAAGCTAGAAAATTCCTTGCAACTGGAGCTTGATAAAATTGAGAAATTAGAAGAGATTAAATGGTTTCAAAAGTCCAGAGCCCAATGGATTTCTAAAAGGGACCAGAATACCCGATATTACCACATGAAAACCAAGATAAGAAGGAGGAAAAATAGAGTAACTACTCTTAAGATGAGGATAGCTATTGGATAGAGGATAAGGAACAGTTGAAAGAACATGTCTTACGTCATTTCAAAATAATTTTCCAAATTGATGATTCCTATCCTAGTGCCTTGCAAACTAATATTAATTTTCCTAGACTGGATACCTCTAAAGTTGCTACTTTAAATTCTCCACCTACAAGTGATGAAATAAAAGCAGCCCTATTTGCTATGGATCCTTATAAAGCTCCGAGATTTGAAGTCTTTTCTCCTATATTTTATCAAGTTAATTGGGAAACAGTAAATGACTCTATCTGCAATTTTGTGAAAACTAGTTTTGTACAGGAATTGCCACTTTTTCAGGCTAATAAAACTCTGATTGCTCTTCCCAAGAAGGAAGACCCTGAAATTGTGAATCACTTTCGGCCAATATCATTATGATCAGTCCATTATAAATCTCTGACCAAGTTAATTACAAATAGACTCAGAGGTCTGATGGATGAACTAATCTCCCCTTTCCAATCAAGATTTATCAAAGGGAGGTATATCCAGGATAATATAATTGTGGGAGAGGAAATTACGCATCTTATGAAAAAAGCAAAAGGCAAGAAAGGTTTCATGGCTACGAAAATTGACCTTGAGAAGGCTTACGATAGGTTGAGATGGGGTTTCCTGAGGTAGGTTCTCATTGATGTGAGGTTTGAGGAACACTTTATTAATTTGATCATGAATTGTGTAACTTCTATTTCTTACAATGTCTTATGGAATGGCTCTCTTACTGCTTATTTTTTCCCTCAAAGAGGTCTAAGGCAAGGAGATCCTATCTCTCCTCTTCTATTTGTACTTTGTATGGATAGACTCTCACATGTAATTAGTGATTCTATGAATAATGGAGACTGGAAACCAATTATGATCACTAGAAATGGGCCCGCTATTTCTCATCTTAAGTTTGCTGACAACCTATTGCTTTTTGGAGAAACCACAAAAAGACAAGCTTAGTGTATGATGGCATGCTTGAATCATTTCTGTAATGCCTGTGGGGAAAAGATTAGTAAGTCCAAATCCTCTATTTTCTTCTCCCCTAAGGTCAATGCTAACTTGAAAAACGGGATCTATGCTATTACCAGCATTAATGTTTCTTGTGGTATAGGCAAAGACCTTGGGTTTCCAATCACCAGAAGGAGGAAGCCCAAGGATACTTTTTGATATATAGTCGACAATGTAAGATCTAGGCTATCAACCTAGAAGGAAAATTGGCTTACTACAGCTGGTAGGATTGTCCTAGCAAAATCAATGATTAGTTCCATCCCACTCTATCCAATGCAAGTGGCTAAGATTCTTATCTCAATCCACTTAGAAGTCGAGAGGCTTCAAAGGAATTTTATATGGGGAAGTTCTAATAAAACCCATAGGTTCCATCCTACTAGTTGGGAACAAATCATTCGACCAAAATTATAAGGAGGATTGGGATTTAAGAGACTCTCAAGTTTGAATAATGCCTTCGGTGCTACATTACCTTGGAAGCTCATTTCTGGAGAACAAGGCTTGTGGACTGATGTTCTTCATCATAGATACATGGTGAGGAATGAAAACAATTTATTACAGGCCAAAAACGAGGATTCACTTATCTGGAGGTTTATTTCTCAGCAGCAGCATCTTGTTAACATGGAGAAATGGGCAATCTGTACATTTCTTTACTAATAAATGGTTATTAATTGATAAAGTTATTAAAGATTTCTGTCTTAGACCTCTTTCTATAGAGGAAGAAGAGAGCAAAGTAGCATATTGGGTTACTTATGGGACCTAGGATTAGGGGTGCACAAGTGTGAACCCTTCCCGACTGTCCCGTACCTATCTCGGAGGTTTAGGGACGGGACGGTCCCATCCTAAGTGAGGCCAAAAAGGGACGCTACCAGGACCGGGACAGGACGGGACTCGGGATAACCTTCAGGACGTCCCGTCCCGTCTCGTTTATTTTTTTTATTTTTTTATAATAATTTATTTTTATTAACTCATTACTCATCAGTCGTTTGAAGCCAGATAGTGAAAGAGGCAGAGACCTCGACTAACCCCCCTCAGTCCTCAATGTTCTGTGCTTCTATCCAATTCCCAAATCCAAAATTCCCAAACCCTCCTCCTCCAGAGTCCAGACCTCCACGGCTCTACCGACCACGGCTCCACCAATCACAGCTGCGCCTTCCCCCTCTGACCTCCAGAGACTCAGAGGTCGATCGCTTACCGTCGCTCACCGTCAGGCATCACCGGCTCCCCCTACTTCATCTTCTTCTAAATGCTAAATTTGTAAGTGTCGGCTTTTGAATCAGTGAATCTAAGCTTCTCGCCTCTCTCTCTCTCTCTCGGCTTCTAAATCTGAGCTTCTCACCTCTTGCTCTGTAGATTGTGTCACCATTAATCGATTGCAGGCTCATAGGTCACAAGTGTCGCTGTCGCTTGCTCTGTTGATCGCTCTCTGTTCATTCATCATCCTTCCCGTCACAACAGCCAGTAAGTAAGTTTGTTCTCCAATCTCCATCCATTCATCATCCCTGTTCCCCAATCCCACCTGCTTCAATGGTTGCCCTGTTGCTGTCTGGCGTTTGCCTGTCTCCAAGCTCCAACCCCCTTGTATTGTGCTGCTTCTTTGTTCCTTGACTTTACGTGTAAACCATTAGGAGTTCTAAAAATTATAAAAATCTTGATTCTGAAATTTATTAGTAGGTGTTCTTTGATTGACTCTACTACTTAAAAACTAAAACTTGGATTCATTGTGTCTGAAAATTGGGTCTCTAATTTGTTCAAGTCATTTAAAATGCTTAGATACTGCTTAATTTGTTTAATTTGTTCCTTGACTTTAGGAAGACCGAAGATGGCCCCTCCTACTATTGTTTAATTTGTTCAAGTCATTTAAAATGCTTAGATACTGCTTAATTTGTTTAATTTGTTCCTTGACTTTAGGAAGACCGAAGATGGCCCCTCCTACTATTGAAAAAAAATTGTTTAATCGATGCTGTTCAATCAATGCTTTAGTTAATTTGTTTAAATTGGGTCTCTAATTTGTTCAATTCATGCTGCTTAATATGTTTACTTTGTTCAATGCTGCTTAATATGCTTAGGAAGACCGAAGATGGCTCCTCCCACTATTGAAAAAAACATTGAAAATGAAGTTGAAAGCAATGATTCAACATCAATGTCTAACAAAGAAGCAACAGAAACAGAGGCCCCAGATGCCTCAAATATTGAGGGAGAAGGACCAGCAAAAAAAAAAAAAAGGAAAACATCTAACATATGGCAGCATTTTGACAAGCTTGCTTTGGATCAAACTAAGGGAGAACATCGAGCCAAGTGTAAATATTGCCCATCTACAATTTCCTGTCACCCTACTAGGCATGGGACAAAGGAGTTTGTTGCATGTTTGAAGGTGTTCTACAATGTCACTCTGAAATTTTCAAGATCACTTTATGTGACATCAAATGTAGCCTTCCAACAAATAGTTAATGTGGCCACCATTTTGAATAGAAGGGAAAATAATCAAAGTTCTTTGTTGTCTTCCATGGCTAAGAGTATGCAGATCAAGTATGACAAGTATTGGGGGAAGTTTGACAACTTTAATCCATTGTTGGTGATAGCAGTCATTCTTGACCCAAGGTATAAGATGAAATTTTTAAAATTTGCTTTTGAGGATATGTATCATGATCTTGCACATTGTGAAGACATGACAAAAAAAGTTTCAGATGTCTTGTATCGCCTGTATGACCATTATTCAAGTGTGCTTGGCACATCTCAAACTGAAACTCAAACACAAGTAGCTTCTAGCAGTAGCACAGACTTGAATAATGTAGAATCCTTGGATATGGATAGAGATGATGCTTTCTGAAAAGACCTCTTCTTAATATATAATTATAAAACCATTTTTAAAATGATAACCATGGTAGAAAAAGAATTAAGTTAGAGTGTTAAAATACTACCATGGTTATAAAGAGTTTGACTTATTTTGAAAACGTCCCAAGTAGCTCAGGATGCATAAAACACCCATGGGTTTAACAATGTAGAACAAAACCTCAAGGCACAGTAACCGCCCACAAGCCCAACATAATATTCATCCCACAAAGACTTAGGGCACAAGAAACACAGGGTGCTCATCCCAGCCCATAAGTCATACATCGCACACAGCAGAGTCTTATGGCCTGCAGCCATTTTAACACTATTCCATCAAATACAGTCATCCAAACAAAAGAAAGTATACGTCAACACAGTCGTGGGCCCTAAGATGGCAATATACATAACATTACATGCCTAAACCAAAAGAGGACTACTAGGCTATGCTCGCCTATGCCTCTGGTTGCTTCCCTTCGCGCCGAGCCAAACTAGATGGCTCTCCTGAAAAGTATTGATGAACAGCGGGGTGAGACGTAAAGTCCCAGTAACCAAGTATTAATTTATGACATATACGAGTAGGATGGCAGGTTGGTGAAGTAGTGCTTAAATATAGTTTAAGAAATAAATGGTACTTTAATAGATATAATCACATAAAAAGAGTATATCTCTCCATCCACAACACAATTCATATAAAAGTACATATATGCAACAACACAATGAAATATGCCCTCCCATCACCTTGCTCCTCCTTATGACTCCTTGACAAGGACCCGGGCTTTCTGTGCTGAGTAACCCGGCCAAAGGTCACCCCACTCACATCAAGCAACGGGCCCCCTCCTGTACCTACACCGTCCAAGAATGGACTATGGTGCAAGAGATGTCTACCCAAGAGTTCATTCTCAATTCCGGGCCAAGGAAAAGGAAGAACTACAGGGGTCTAACAATAAGGCCAAACACTGGGATCCGTAGTGTAGGCATGCCGCGCGGGCTTCAAGAACAATTATCCTCCACATAACAAAATCCCATCCTCCACATATGAACCCCATGCATAGTCACAATATAAATCAAAATATCACAATCTTCAAAGTAAGATGATATAATTTCAAACAAAGTATAACACATTTTCATTTCATTTAATAACATAATATTAGTATATTAAATTCAGTACTACACGAAAACACAATTTCCAATAAAACACAACTCAAACATAATTAGATCAACATACTTCCCACTTCACCAAAATTTGTCATATAATAAAATATATATTTTATTCACAGGCATACTTTTACAAATTAATTAAGAAAATACAAACATAATAAACACCTTACAATCCAAAGCGTGTATATAAAATAAATTAACCCCGGTTACCTCTACTCCAAGCTTAACCTCACAGCTTGAGAAATAAGAGCGCAAATTACAAACTCCGAAGTACAAGATAATCTACAAATAATATAGATACAATTTAATATACATACAAATAATTAACTTAAATTACATAGAATTTATTATTAATAATATCTATACTTATATTTACTATCCAAAAATTCTTACTTCAAATAACAATTTTTCTCTACCCAAATAACTCATTTAAATTATAAATATTTATAAAATATTGTTTTTATCTAATATTGTAAGGATCTCAATTTATAACTTAAGTTTCTAGTTTCAAAATTTTTCCAATAATATAGTCTTAACCTATTTTACATTTTAAACCGATTAAAATATCAATAATATATTAAGTAACCCAAATAAGTTATTTAACTTAAATTTAATCGGTAAAAACATTCTATATATCTTGAATAATACATTTTTCAACTAAAATCTTAGTTTAAAATTCTCAAAACAATCAATAAACAACTATAAACCGATTAAAATTTCAATAATATATCAAACAACCCAAATAAATTATTTAACTTAATTTTAATCGGTATAAATATGATATATATCATAAGTGACAGATTTTTCAACAAAATAAATTTGATTTTAAATACCATAGGTACTAAATTGACAAATCTAAACCGATTAAAATTTCTTAATAATAAATCTTTAAATTCCTACGGTCAAATATCTTCGAAACTCAATACTTACTCTATACCCAAATCACAAAATTTTCTCCAAACATTATAATGATACTACTAATATAAAGCTCTAAATATATAGGAAATATTCATAAGGAAAATTTTAATAGAAAGAAGTGTTTAATGTACCTATATGATCCCCAAATGCTAGCACGTCCTTGCAGAAATCTTCACTCACTCTCTTGTTCTTTGTTTTTCTTCCTGCATCTCTCACCCTCTCTTTCTCTATTCTACGTAACACTCCCTCCTCTATTTATCATTCTCATTTCAACCGTCCACCCCAAGTTTTTCTGCCTTCATTTATTATCCTTCGCCATTTTTTCCTCCTCCCTCTTTAATTACCCGATCGAAATTCTTCTTCGCCTTCAATTCACCCTACTTTTCCACCGACTTTGGTGGAAAAGTTGGGTGTATTGTTTTTTTTTTTTAAATTAATAAAATATTATTATTTAATAATAATAAAATATTATATAATATTTTTTTTTGTTTTTTTTTTGTTTTTTGTTTTTGTTTTTTTTTTTTTTTTTTTTACACTTTCACTGCAATGGAAAGGTTCCTTGCACAAACTGAGATTAAGCTTCAAACAGATAAGTATGCGGAGGTGGAGAAGTATCTTCAAGGTGAGTTAGCTGAAGCTCGTGATCCTGCATTTGATATTCTGGGTTGGTAGAAAGTCAATGCTAGCAAGTATAGAGTCCTTTCATTGATTGCTAGTGATGTGTTGGTGATGCCTATCTCCACTGTGTCTTCAGAATCAGCATTTAGCACAGGAGGTCGTGTTATTGATGATTTTAGAAGCTCATTATCCCCTAAGATGGTTGAGGCACTTATTTGTGCACAGAATTGGCTATCTCCATCTACATCTAAGCTAAAAAGACTTGACACTGATGAGTTTAATGACACTGATGATGTGATACATGGTAAATGAATTATGATCATATTATTTATTTTATAACATCAAATTTATTTGATTCTTAAAAATAATTGTTTTTTTCCTGTTCTTTTCTTTCTTTGCAGATGAAGTAGCATCAAATTTGATTGATCAAGAGCAAGAGCTAAAGAAATAGTGGATGACTAAATGTTGATTATTGCTAATTTGCTGTTGTGGTTCTAAATTTGTGTTGTTGCATTTCTATCTTTGTGTTCATGTTGAGTTGGATTTCTATATGTGACTTTGTGTTGTTTTTTTAAGACTTAGACTTTAAGCGTACGAGCAGCCTATCTATGCAGTATGGTTTGGCTGGAATGGATGCTGGACAATTGGACAAATTGTGTTAAATTATTTCAGCCAATTGTGTTAAATTATTTCAGCCTTTATCTTAGATTAATGCTTGAACTTCTTCTATATTTAAATGATTGTTGTAGCCTTCATGGATATTAGTTAGATTGAGTTATTTTAATTTGATTCAGGTGGTTGTTAGCTTTTTATTATGTGTTTTGAAGCTGAAAATTTGCTTCAGATATCACTAGTAAAGGGGTTGTAATTCGTGTGTTTTTAAAAGTGTTTTGAGTTAGCTTTGAACAAAAAATTCATAGGCCCAATAGATTTAGTTCGGCCTAATTTGCTCCTATTGGGCACTAGCAAGAAATAAAGGTGCTGGGCCAGCCCAATTTGAAGCACTACCCACAGTGCTTTCCTCATGCGGGATGTCCTGTCCCGTCCCAGTTGTGCCTCGATCCCTACCGTCACGTGTGCAGGGACGGGACGCGAGAAGCAAAATGTGTTCCGACCAGTTAACCAAGACGAGACGCGGCCGGTCCCGTCTCGTCCCGTGTGCAGGCCTACCTAGGATTTTACAAGATTAGCTATGATAGTTCCTGCTAATACCTTGCAAAGTCTAATTGCTAAATTACCTCCAATGTTGGCAGCTGGGAGCTACAACAAATGGGGTCTTCTCCATTAAAAGTGCATATTATTTGCTACAACTTTAAGAAGGTTTACAAAGCCATCTAGAAGTGGAAAGGTATTGAAAGAATTAAAATTTTCATGTGGATTGCGTTCCATAATAGACTTGCAACAAAAGCGTGGAGAAGGGATGCTACCTCTCCAATATGTGATTTTTGCAATCGAGGCACAGAGGATACTCTTCATATTTTACGTGATCTATGGAAGCAGATTTTGAACCCCCGATACCACCATTCCTTCTTTGCGGCTTCTCTACAAGACTGGTTTAAACTAAATCTTAATAGAGATTGAGTTCTTCTATGGATGGATTATGGGATTTAGTTTGGGGAGTCACCATTTGGAAGATTTGGGAATGACGAAATGAAGCTCTCTTCAATCCACAAGTCACACAACATAAGGAGCCAGCTGCTATCATTATGAACTACTGGAAAAATTTTGTGCAAGCTCCTGACGTCTTATCTAATCATGATTCCCACTCCTCGCTAAGTGCAGCAATCTCTTCCTAAAGGATGGGTTAAAGTTAAATATTGATGGAGCAGTTTCTCCAGCTAGTCATAAAACTAGATGTGGAGGAGCCTTAAGAGATCACAGTGACATCTGGATTGCTGGTGTCACTTATTTTATAGGATCCTGGGATGCTGTTTACAAAGGATTAAAATTGGCGTGGGACATGGGATTTAGAAAAGTGATGTTAGAAACTGATGCTCAACAACTGGTTCAATTAAGAGGAAGAAAGGACAACAACTCGCTAAACAGCATCTTGCTACTGCAAATCCATGACCTTTTAACGCTTCATTGGCAGGTGGAGATTCAGCGCATTTCCAGGGAACGAATCAAGTGGCCGACTTTCTTGCAAAAGAGGGTCTCAGTAATTCTCCCCTCTCGAGTTCTTGTCCACGGTATGGGATTTGACTCCCTTTAGCTTTTGGTTTTTTAGTTGGGCTTAGCCCTCTCTCTTGTAACAATAAAAACAAAACAAAAAAAAAGGAAATAACTCATTTTCCCTTCATGCCCTCCACCTTTCATTTTTTATATTATAGTAGCAATGCTGAATAATATATAATTCATTAATTTATTTCTGTCATATCCAATTTCAAAATAAAAAAAGAAAAAAAAAAGAATTATCCATTTTTTCCCTGAAAAATAACTTTTTTTAATGTAGTAAAATATATTTATCAAATGATTTGATTTTAAATTATTTGATTACATTAATGTTAAATACGGACGAGAAGAATTTAACAAACAGAACATGCATTTCTAGTGGTCCAGAGGGAACAAAATCCGGTGTTTTTCAACAATCCTTTTAGTCGCTATACTTCCCGCGACATGTATGTGACTATTTTCTCATTTGTGTAAAAAGCTCCAGAGGTTTACTATTTCCACCACCAGTTCCGTAAGCACCAAACCCACTTCCCTGGCTCGTAAATGCCCCAAACCCACCCGATGCAGCTCCTGCAAATCCACCGCCACCAGCAGAGCTGGTACCAGAGGAAGCATTACCGGCAAATCCACCAAAAGCAGAAGCAGCTCCTGAAAAGCCACCACCAGCAGATGCAACACCAGCAAACCCTCCACCTGTTGAAGCTATGCCTGCAAAACCCCCAGCAGCTGTTGAAGCACTTGAAAAGCCACCAGCTGAGCTAGTGACTCCAAATCCACCGCCAAAACCGCTAGAAGCAGCAAAACCACTCCCTCGTAATCCATTACCAAGCTGTCTTGATTGTCCAAAACTACCTAGAACTGATCCCAGTGCCTGCTGCCCTGATCCTACTTGTGCAGGCTGGCCAAACACACTTTGAGATGTTGCAGAAACAGATGTCCCTGCACTGAAGCCACCAGAGAATGCCCCTGAATTTGTTGACTGGGCTGGTGCAGAAGACTGTGAGCTTGGGAAGGTAAAAGATGGAGGTCGAAATAACTCTCCATTAGGAACAGAAAACGCAATTGGAGGAGTCGGTGGGGCAGGGCTAATCCCAAAGCCACCAAAGCTTCTGGGTTCAGCAGTGTTACTCGTCTCAGGAGCCTCTTCCTCCATCTCATCCTCATCTGTGATTGTAGCATCTAAATTTGCAGTCTTCCCAATAGTAACACTAGAAGAAGGGAAAGTTGAAAACTGCATAGGTGCATCAGCACGCTGTTCTGGCTGAGAAACTGACATATAGCTTGATACAGAACATGTAACATCGTTTGTGGACTGTGCACTTGAAGGACTGCATTTTTCAGAAGCTTCAGGCACTGACTGAGTTTCATTGTTCGCACGCTCATTCAACTGTGTGTTCAAATCCTTAGTTGTCTCCGAATCAGTCTTTGAACTGGATATCAAAACTTGTTGAACCTCCGATTTAGGTGCCTCCAGGTTTGAATTCAAGGAAGGTGGATAAGGACATGATGGCACCACATATTCGGGGGCTTGATTAGAGTAAGGAGCTGAAGCTGAAGATGTTGAGTTGACTTGATTTGTGTTTGAACTAGTGAAAGATCTACTCAAGTCCACTGAGACTGACGCAGCAGGCACTGTTGCTAATGAGATGGATGACGAAGGAGAAGTTAATGGTGTTTTGATGGTCGGAGATGAAGTACCGCATGAACCACTAAATGAAGGCACTGCTAAAATTCTTTCACCAGGATGGCTTTTGTCGACATTGAATTGGGTAGACTTTCCCAAAAAAGGCGATGCTAGAGGAATGGTTGACGAGGCTGAGAACACAGAGTCCTGCATTCTCCGAGATTCAGAATTTACAGCATTTGAAGACTTGTTTTCTATTTTACAACCAGTAAACGTGTTCGCTTTACCAGCAGAAACAGACATTTCGCTGGATTTACTCAGCATAGAAGTTATCTCTGAGGGTGGATAGTTAGATAGCGATGAATTTTGAGGAATTTTCATCTGCAAGATAGGCTTATTCTCACTATCTGAGATTGAATTGAACTTCCCAACAATAGCATTGTACCTTTTGGCAGTCGAATTTTGATTTTCATTCAAGTGATGATGCATTATCGCAGGTGACAAATGGGATACAGGTCTTGATGAAACCATTGAAACATTGTTTCTCAGCAACATAGTATACTTGGGCTCTGAAATTTGGGTAGATGCGGGGAGGCTGTTAGTTGATATGAATGCCTTTGTGTGTTCTGACACAGCTTCAGGGTGAGCAACTTGAATGCCTGCAACCAGTATTTGTAAGGTAAGATCAGTATTCACAAAAAATTAATTCATACACATAATTCAGGCCAGCAATTAGGCGAGATCACCTCTCTGTTCAGATGCAGTGGATATAGTTAAGGAGACTCTGGAATCCGTTTGATGCGGAGATCTTTTTGGCAAAGCAAGGTCAATATTTTCTTTATCCATTGAAAAGAAAGATCTATTGATATCTGGTTTCTTGACATCTTGCAGCAGCATTCTTCTGACAGTGGTTTTAGGAGGCTCAGAACAGGTCCAACTCTGTCCCAAGTTTAGTAATACTCAGAAATTATAACATTAGTGAAACCAAGTATCAACCAAAACCATGCATCAGTTGAGTTAAACATTTCATAAAAAAACAATTTGGCAATCTGCAATGCGCACCATGAAGCTTCGGTACCCTAAGTTCTGCTCTACAGGTATCACATCAGGTACATATCTGGTCTAGTTATGGCTCGGGTACATTCCAATACATATGCAGAGGAAAAAACCTCTATGATAATGCCGAATGGAAGATAAAAAATGCTAACAAAGCTGTATAAATATTTACAATAAAAGTAAGGCATTCCCTCACTTAAAGATATGCTAGGACACAAAATAAATGGATCTGCCTACAGGTCTTTGGCATTTCACCAGGTAAGAGATGCAGCGAAGAAAATATATTGACAAAATCATCGTCAAGCAGCAAAATGGAGGAGCTTAAACCAATGAACACTTAAGTTGCAAGAAAATAATACCTGATCAAGAGAGTCTCTTCTCCTCCTAGACATTTCTGGTTCACAGCCCTTAAAAGCATTGGCTTGATTTTTCTTAGAATGATCTTTATCAGTTGCCAAATTAGAGAGCTGTAAATTCTTGCTTGAAGGAGTATTTATAACATTTTTCATGTCTGTAGAGCCAAACGAAGGTTGATATGGAATTCCTATTGTTTCAAACAACTCCTTCACGGTCTTCTGTTCCTCAGACGGGGACTTTATATTCAATGAAGCCATTTGTTTTGAGAGTGATTCTGAAAGATTCTCTGCAGCTACGAGTTGTGAATTCATTGCATTATGTACACTACACAATGACTGAATGTTTCTGGAAAGGGGAAAAAGATCCAGTTCAGTAAAATACTGCTCAATGTTATTTTTAGTAACAAGCCAAGAAATATATGTTCTTTTTTTATTAGCGCACAAGAACTCTGATCCACAACATAGATGAGAGACGTTCTTCTCAAAATTCAGTGGAAAGCATGAAAGAGTAGAGCCATGAAACCACACTTGTCCATAACAGCCATATCACAATGAAATATCTTTGCAGCCATAAAACGCTGAAATATCTTTGAACAGCCTTTGCTCCAACGAAATACACTAAGCTCCTTGAAAACAAAAGTTCCTCAAGATGGTCGCATCTTAAAGATTAAAATTCTGGCTGGGCTGTTATGTACAAGACAGGAGCTGAAACAAGGGCTGAAAAAATAGGTCGCTGAAAAAACCTAACAACCACAGAAAACCCTCCTCATCTTCTCAGCCACCCAAACTAGAAGACTGAAGAACGCCAAGAAATAATAAAGAATAAAAGGAGAAATACACTCTCCTCCATCTCTAATTAGTTACTTAACGAAAAATAAAACTTAAAAACAATAGATTGATCCACCGCTCTTCAATCGAAATTACAAGATGATGTCAAGCGGACTAAGTTGCACATTTTCCCATTATGTTCAGTCCAAGAGTTACAATTTATTTTACCTTGAAGATCTATATCTATTCTGAATAGTTGCATGATCTACATGTGTTCCACTGTATTCACTGAATGTATTGAGTTCAAGGACATTGAAATGCCTCTCCAATTCAATTAACTGATTGGTCAAATCCTGAAACAAGGTAGACATTAACTGTTAAATCCTAGTCACAGAAATCTTTGATCTGTCATATTACTTACAACACCTGATTCAGACTCTGTATATGCTGCTGCTTCAGCTCAAGTTCTGAATTCAACTTCTGCCGATTCCACAGGTCCCAATATTGGCTATCAGAAGCTTGCTTAAAAATCCCTTCCATGTACATCTTTCTTGCCACAACTGTCATATGATAAGATCAACTTTACGCCAGAAATAAAGATCCAGAAAGGAAAAAAGTAAGGGCATACGTAGGCCAATGTATCACCATAAGCTAAGCATCATATTATTTGATTGTTCATAATTCAATGGTCCTACTAGCAGAGCTTGAAAACGGCCGAAAGCTTTTGTGGATTACTCAATCATGTGTTTTGCTGATCAGCATAAACTGATATACGTAATGCTGAGGCACCAAGTCTGCCTTATCAGTCCCGAAAATATAGGGAGAATCATTATGGAGAAAAAACCAGATAGAGTCCAACAAATCAGGAACTATCAAACAAGGCCAAAAAAAGAAGTAGATAACTGCTGAAGAACCAAATAAACAAAGGAAGCATATAAAATCAGCATTGAAGGGAGCACATCCAGGATGTCACATGATTTCAGAGTAAGAATGTGAGAGGAGAAAATTTGGAGGAAGGGTAACAAAAACCTTTCAAAAATTACACACAAATATACCAAGTTTTGATATTTTGCTCCCACTACCACTATGATTTTGACCTCTCAAACACACTATTCAGACCGAACTTGAATACATTCAGCTAGTCTGCTCCTAGCCAGTTGCTTTTATTTTACTCACCAGACAATCACAAATGTTTAACCTCTGCAAATGCGACATTCTTTGAAAAATCCATTATTCTTCACCCACTACAGAACATCAGCCTAAGAGATTCTTCTGCTTCCCTGCATTACTTACTCCAGCCAATTCTCCTTTCACTTCCACTCCACTTCTTCAAACCTATCATCATTGTCCTCGTACCTCACCTCCTCATGTAGGCTCTGCTAAAGTAGCTAATGACTTGCACTCTGCTCCAGTACCAGCTCCAACCTCAGTCCTTCCTTCTATTGAAAGTCCTCCCATTGCTCTTTGAAGGCGTTCAAAGAATGTCTTCCTAGTGGAAGAAAGCCTTTCACCAGCTTTTTGCTCAGGAGGAGTTTGGAAAGACTCATTCACTTCCTAAATCACTTTATGAACTAAAACACTTTGTTTCTGGTCTGGAAAGTTTTGCTTAATTGTTCAGAAGTTTTAGATGGTTCAAACATATGTACTTGATAGTTTATTCAGACAGCATCGTAATTACAGGCAATGATCAAGAAGGCACTGTTCAACTTAAACAACACTTGCTCTCTTCTTTCCAAACTAAAGAATTGAGAAAAATCAGACATGTACCAGGAATTTGCTCAATGTCGCACCAAGCTGCTATATCTCAAGTAAATAAGCTTTAGACATATTGAGCGAGATACATATGCTAGTTTGCAAATCAGTTGATGTTGATCTGAATGTCAAACCAAAAGACAAGAGGAGCCTCTCACAGGTCCTAAAAGATACCAGAGACTACTAGGAAAACTTCATTACCAAACAAATACTCGGGCAGACATCTCATTTATTGAGTGTAGTTGGCCAATTCACTGTCCTGCACCTGCTTTTGCTATATTATGTTGCACTTACTTTTACTTCTTGTATATGTATATAACCAACCATGTATAGAAAAAGATTAGATCAATAAAACATTCAGACCCTCCATTTTTTTTTTTAGTAAACCCTCCAATTTTGACAATACAAGATAATACGTGGAAAAAATAAAACAAAAAGATTAGATTGTGATCTCCAACATGATTGTAGTTTAGGCTTTAAGTTTTGTACTTTTGGCAGCTTTATTTTCATTGTTTGTTTCTGATGGGTTCCAAGATAGGTAGAGAGAGGAGGAAAATCTTTACTAAATATGTAATTAGAATCTGACATTATAAATTAATAAAGATGGAAGAAAAACTCTATTAGAATATGAGCAAGGATCTTAAACTCATGCCACTAATAAAGCCCTATTAGGCAGCTACTAATATCCTTTCCTTCCTATGTTATCCCTTTATCATTACGCATATCATTCATCTAAATCATTCTCATAGGATTCTTACAAACTTAACTCATCACTGTTGGGTATAGGGATAATTTTGAGATATGGGGTGTGAACCATGTCAGTGTGGGTATTTGTGGTATTTTCCATTTGACAGTTAAGGAGAGAGGGCTATACGTTATTGGAAAGGGCATGGTAAATATGGTGAGTGAATTTGGAGAGTTCCTCTGCTTCTCGAATGCATAGAGTAGTGAGTGTTTTCTCTGTTTAGCTTTGCCTCCGTTAGACCTACACTGTCTTTGTGGAGGAGTATTCTGTGATTGAATAATACATATTTCAAAGCCGTGATTCCATCAAAGGTATCAAAGCCGTACAATCCATGGGAATTTGGCTACACTTACTCCTGCTGCAATAGAGCCTGGAGAAGTTCTCAAGGCGTCTAGACGACACAGCGCAACGATTGAAGAGGGTGAAAGAAGAATTTTGTGAGATGCGAACAAAGTTTAGAGATAGAGAACCAAGAGATGACACCTGTTGAGGCAAAGCTACATGGCCTTCATAAGCTTCCAAGTCTGTTAGCTAGATGGTGTGGGAGACATTTTGTGGAACCATTTTAGTGCACTAAGAGGCAATACTATTTGAGCTGACTTTCGTACATGCTGGATTTTACTCACATACCATGAGGAAAAACAAGTTGATTTCACTCAGATGAAGTTAAGGAAGTTCATGTTGAGGTTGAGTCATCGAAGGCTCTGAAATCTCAAGTGGACAAAACTGAATCAGATTCTGAGATCATTGCATTGTGGCTAAGGATGCCATAGTGGCCAACTATGCTGCTGCAAATATAAACCAGAGGAACTAATGAAGTTGGCTGACATATATGGACTACCAGAAGCTAAAAGAGAGGGGCACTGACCTCTGTTTTTTCATGTTCTCAACGGTAGACAAGGCTAACAAAAGCTGCAATGGCAACCAACTCATATGGTTGGTGGATTGGATTCGCAAGCATCTTAGCTGTGATGGAGGTGGACAACAGCAAGGGCAAATCGGTCAATGTATTTAGCAATTGGATGGTCAATTGGTCATGGACATTGTCGGCATCTATAGTGTCCTTGGTTTTGGACCATACATACTTATCTCCAAACATCGAAGTCATTGCAGTGGGATTATGTAGTCTTTTCATTTTTCCTTTGGAAAAGAACAAAAAAGATTTTAGGCTCCATATTTTATAAAATTTGAGACAAGTTTTGTTGTTAATGATTCGTATGTAATATGATTTTCATTTTACCTAGCAATTTTCCTAAATTTAATTGGAGAGGTAACTTAACCAGGCCTCCTTATGGTGCGAAGATGGCCCGAATAATCACCCACCCTGCACAACCTATTAACCAACACCCTGCGCAACCTATTAACCAATGAACGGAGATGTTAAGTACCGAAGAAACGAAGCAATTTTCCTTCAACCTTTATTTAGCAATGTCGGCAACACGCATCTTGGAACTAGTTCAAGCTGCAAATACATGAGCAGAGGTCACTTGTCTCCCTCTTAACACAACCCTTGGAGCTCTGTTTGGTACCCTACACTAATATGTTTGATTTCTCTGGTATGGATTTACCCCTATACGGTCCATGTAAATCTAAGATTAGGGATGGGGGAGTGCTTCTGCCTGTTCATAATGAATATATACAAACAAGAAGAGATTAGAGTATTGGCGGGGCATATGAGGGTGAATAAGCCGAGGCTAACTGAACATTCCAATTTTCCTGGAGCAGAAGCAACAAATTGGACGGGCTTGCTCAAGCTTTTTGGTTTTGTTTTGTTGTGGTATTTTGTTGCCCAATTCCTCAAATTTGTATGCTCATTGTGGTGAGTATCTTATAGTGACTCAAGCTGCGAAAGAAGGGAAGCTTTCCATTGATAAGGACTTCATTGGCATGTCTAATCTATACACTGACATAATGGGAAGGGCAAACAAAGATGGCATGCCCAAAGCATCTAGTCTCTCTAGTATTGATTCAATATGGCTGTTTAGGATTTTCATATTTTTAGGAGAATATACAGGACATGATCAGATTTTTGGGATGAAAACTCTGGACTCCATTTTTCTTTTGGGTCAACTTGAGGACAAGGTGGTTCTTCATGGCCGGGGTAACGTTGGGTATAGGGATAATATTGAGATCAGGAGAGTGAACCATGTGAGCGTGAGTATTTGTGGTATTTTCCATTTGACAGTTAGGAAGAGAGAGAGCTATATAACAGGGGGTCTCATTATTGGAAAGGGCATGGTAAATGTGGTGAGTGAATTGGGAGTTCCTGTGCCTCTAAAATGCATAGGGTACTGAGTGTTTTCTCTGTTTAGCTTTGCCTCCATTAGACCTACACTCTATGGAGGAGTATTTTGTGATTGAATAATACATCTTTCAGAGCTGTGATTCCATCAATCACCTTCAGTATATGAGAAACAATAAGTTTCTTAGATAAAAGATAGAATGCAATAAAGAAACTATCCTATTCAGAAATACCTTGTATGGTCTTATCAAGAAGAGAATGGACCTCCCCAAGTTGTTCAATGACTTGGCACTGCAAAGAGACAAGTCATAATTCAAATCAGTTTTTTCTTATAAAAGAGAGAGGAAAAAAACAACAGAAAGAATGCGTAAATAAACTACACAGATACAACTAGGAAACACTAATGCACTTGGGACGTGTTCCTTAATGATTTACAAAGGAATTGTAATGCTCTTTTCAGCTATCATTCGTTCATGCCAAGAGCTTCATTTTTGCCAGCCCTCTGTTCTAGTATTTCTCACTCCTCTGAGTACGAGAAAAAAATCTATTAAATAAAACAGAAGCCCAGGGACTGTTACACTGCCAAAGTCTCCTCAACCCCAAAAAAAGGGGGGCAGGGGATCAGCAAAATAAAATAGACATCGTCCTAATCATATTGTTCAGAGGATTTTTTAAAACATACATATTCTTATTGTTTCATCTAGCAAGCACTTCATCAACTCAAATCACAGCAGCCAATAGCAGCTGGAAACAAGTACTTATCACTCATTTATTCTAGGGACAGAAAACTTACAGAGGTGAAATCTCAAAATAATACGATAACAAAAATTGCTAATCTTCAAATATACTGTCCAGCATCTCAGCTGCTACTCATTACCATTGCTTTAGAACTGGCTTAATAAGTGGCAAGTAATCAATTAATGTGGTCGCAACGACATCATAAAGGTCTTACTAATCACCAGAATGAATGAACTAAGATGGTTTAAATAACAAGACCATCACTAAAGTTCAATCAGAAATGGTAAAGTCATATACACTAAGCCTTGAAAAATGAAAAGGGAATATAGTGAACAAAGAAAAATTACCATCCATATTTTGCTATTCTCTGACAGAGTGCCCATGCCTTGCTCCAATCGCTCAACTGGACTAACAAGTGACCTGGTGCAAGTATCTGTAAAGCCACCAGCCTCTTCTATTGACCTCAATAGCAGATCCAGCTCTATAGTCATCTCATGAATCTGAGCAGTAGATAGACGGATTAGGCAACATGATAAGTAATTAATTACAGGAAAAATAAATGGCCAATGAATATTCATGAAATCAATGTACTGACCAAGGGGAAAAGAAATACTAGAAGACATAACATTCATACAGGTTAACTAGAATGAGGAGGCAGACTAAGGAATTCAGGATGATACAGTTCTATTGAAGGCATACTCCTTCAAGTTCTACCATATAATGTCTACATGAGAATTATGAATATTTTAAGAAGTAATACATTGCCAAACTGCTTTGACAGGTTCAGTTCAGAAGTCGATATCCCAAGCGTAGAAGCTCTGTGATGCTCTTTGCCACGAAATTTATGAATGGAAGGTTTCTCAACTGCACTATTTTCATTCAATGGAAGTTGTGGGGCACAAAAGGAGAGCATTTCCAAATTTCCTGCTCCTTTTGAAGCTTTTTGTCCCTCATTCTGAACCGATCTACTGGTGTAATTGACAGCATGTAACAAGCTATCTGTATCCAGAACATCAAAAGGCTTGGAACCACGTCTTGGATGATCTTTTACAACGTTAATATTTACATCGCCTGTACAATATATATTTGGATTTTAGAAGCACAGATCTGAAGATTACCCAGTGTTAAAAAATGAAGAAACAACAGCATTTCATTATGTGAAATTTTCACCTGCTGATTGGCGAGAAGAAGATATCTGTGAGTGCCTTGAATTATTTTTGTTAAACAATTCATTAGTCATCTGAGTACTTTCTTGTAAGTTGTTATGACTGGGCAAGACAGAAGGAGTAGGACTTGTCACTCTAAAAGAATCACTGCCACATTCAAGTCCTCTAATTTTTTGGGTTTCAATCCTGCTTCGTTGCTCTAGAGAAGCACTTGATGAAAATTGACCTAGCTTAGTGTTATGCTCCTGTGACATGCATGTATTCTGACCATTAGATTCTTGATTCAGATTTACATTTGGAAGCATTTGCCGCTCATCAGGCTTAAGAGACTGTACGTTTGCCAATGATTTCACTTCTTGGCTCTTCGTGATATCTTCATCAAGTGTTTCTTGACAAGGATCTGCAAATTGCCTGAGTTTTAAATTCCCAGACACCTCTGAAGCCTGCATACAATTTTCATACAAGTTTGATCAACCCCTGGTGGAATGATTCATTTCATATCTAGGAAATTAAGACCCAAATGAACCTGCTCTAATTTTTGTTTCTGCAATCCATGAATAAGAGTAGAACATTCCTCCACAGGAAGCTTTGAAGAGGCATCCTTTTCCTCGTCAGGCACCACAGAAACCACCTCAGCAGAAGCTTCACTCTCTGCAATACTAAAGACAAGGCAAACACAACCTATTGAGTAACCAAAACTACATGGACAAAATAAAGAATCTCGGATCACTGGAACTCCTAATATGCAACTTCTGTTCCCATTCAAAGTAATTAATCATGCGTCCAAGAAAATGGAAGTACATGCGAACAACAAAAGCTGATACCTGGCAACATTGAACATGACAAGCCTTCCATCTAAGGTAAGACATATGAGAACACAACATGGTGTGAGCTCAGTCCTTTCTTCCGTACCAAGTTGAATGCCAACTTTCTGATAGATTGAAACATTATCAATGCATAGCCCCAAGACCAAATTATCATCACCGTTTTCTGGAGGGGGGAAATTGACATGTCAATTTACATTAAAAAAGCCCAAGAAAATATTAACCTTAATCCAAGATATAGCCCTGGAAATAGTCTGAAAGGATCAAGATGCTACATAGTTGACATAAAGTAACACTAGTCTCATGATCAAAACCAGAAGATAATTCCATATTTAATTGAAATGTTAACTTACATTAAAAAAGCCAAAGAAAACATTAATCTTAATCCAAGATATAGCCCTGGAAAGAGTCTGAAAGGATCAGGAGCTACATAGTTGACATAGATTAACACTAGTCTCACGATCAAAACCAGAAGATAATTCTATATTTAATTGAATTAATGAAGTATACAGAACCAAATAAGCTTGCAGCAGAATACCCAAGCTGGCAACGCAAAACAAGAGGAGCAAAATAATGAAGAAATCTAGGAATATAGGAGCTTGAACAAACAACTCCTGCAATCTGGATAATAAGATTGAAAAACAGAAAAATAACAACTGTTACGGGATACGGCCCAAAATTCCACATCTCATGGTCCTCCATTCCTCCTCAAGCTCAAGAGTAACGTTCAGAATTCTCAACTTGCTACTTAGTTCCGCAAATTTTGTTCCTGACAAAGCTTTAGTGAGCAGGTCTATATCTTACATGCTGGTAGGCTTGCAAGCCAAATCAATTAAACTTGAGTCGATCCTGTCTTTTATTAAGTAACAATCTATTTTAACATGCTTGGCTCTATCTTGGCGGATGCGATTCTTACCAATGCCTGTAGTTGCACACTATCAACCCACAACTACATTGTTGGCGATGCACCAAGCTTCATTTCTGTTAACAATCCCTTCATCCATGTTCCTTCACAAATTTTCAAAGCCAAGCTTGATATTTAGATTCTACACTACTTCTAGCTACAACTAGCTGTTTCTTGTTCCAAGTAACAAAATTTCCCCAGACAAATGTACAATACCTCGCTGTATGCCTTCTATCTATAACTGAACCAATCCAATCAGCATGAAGGAACACTTCAACACCTCCTGATCTTTCCTTCTCAAAGAACAATCCCTTGGTGTCATTTAGAGGCATCTGAGAATTCTGATTATTGCTTCCATGGGCTCCTCTTGGGGCTTAATCATAAACGGAATTATTATACTCACTGGGAAGCTAATATCAAGATTTATGAGATAAACATATTAGATTCTTTACTAGCATCTCATATCTTCTGGCTTGTGTTTTGGTCGATTGTTGGCATAGATTAACTCATGAATGTACTTGTGACAAATATTAAGTATGTGTTGTGCAATGTGGTACCCGAATCTATACAGCACTTGTTTTTTGAGTGTACCTGTATGGGGGAAGTTTTGAAATGATGTTGAACTGATTGCAAGTGAGGAAATTTTCTCACAGGTTTAATAGATGGACAACTATGATTTTATTCATTTGGAAGCATAGCTGGCTTTAAAAGATTACTGATGTTTGCTTTCTGCTCAGTGGACTGACAGTAATGCTAGGAGCTTTAGATACGTAAAAAAAATTACCTGATAGTATCTTTCAGCAAATTTGAATGGAGATTCAATAGGAGAGTGCAAGGTTGCTGTCATGGAAAGATTTCTCCTGCTAAGAAAAATTGTTCTCGATTTGTGCAGAATTTTTGTAGAGATGAACGAACTTTGTTTGGTTTAAATGTGCATTTGGTTATGGTCTTTATGGGAGTAGATAGGGACATGAAGCCTCAACTGAAAGTGGCATGACTATGATCTAGTTCTCCTTAAAACTCTTATGTATATGGTTTGGCGATTAGCATGTTTCTTAGAGTTTGCTTTATAATAGTAATAATTTGAAAAAAGAAAAAAAAAAATCTGCTCCAACTTAATGGGGAGTGTCAACAATATCTTATACATAACTGTATATTTTGTAATTAATATAGAAGCATATCTCTAAATATGATTGAAGGAAGGCAATATCAACACCACTTCTAAGCATAGTAGCAAAAGAACTCAAGAAAATTGATTGAGCATATTTAATAATGACTTATGCTGAAGAAAATGCATAGTGCCTTCTCAAATAGGCAATAACATACCTTGAAGCTCAATTCTTGGAACCCAATTGTCACGATCAATATCAACAACCACAGCTTCACTCTTATCATCATCTGCAGACCAACCAAGCAACATAATGTGCTGATCCGTATTTTTCCTGTTAGCATTGATTGCAAGCTGGCTGCAGGTATTGATAAAATTAAAAAAAATTCATTAGTCCAAGATTGCAGAAAGCAAAAATACTTAACTGTGAACCCAATGATGACTGATGAGCAGTGAACACACTTTAAAGGAGGAAGTCAACTTTTATTGATGAAATGAATTAAACCATTTTTTAAAATTTGTAACTATTCAAAAGGCAAAAATTCATGACTAAGAAGAATATTAGGAATAAAGTCACTAATACGGAAAACCATTGATTTGATGAAATTTTGTAGCTATGCGACCATTGGGTAGATTAGTGTAGAAATAACTCGTTCAACAATAGATAAAGAGCATAGGCATAACAAAGATTTATACTTTGATGGTGATTCTGCAACCAATTTGTTGAGTTCTAAATTTGCATATGATTTTAGCACAAGTTCCCAAACAAAGGAATATCATGAGGCACATTTTGAAGTTGGTTCTATTTGTTAACTGTTAATGGCTAATAAAGAGGGTAACCCTTGCAAGAAATACTTTTAAAACAACACAAATGCATACGCTCAATTTTTTTAATCTAATTGAGTGTGAAGTTCCTCAAAAGAGGAAAGTAAGCAAGGGAGTCATGCAATTCTAGACGCAGCAAGTATATCTTCAAGCTCTGAAAAGCACCTAACCACATTTTGGGGTAGCCAACTCTTATCCATCAAAACGTTAAAGTTCTCAGGGATAATTTCTCACACTGTAGATTTACTTGTGCATCCTTAGGTCTTCAATACTAGATAACCTGTTGGTGTTGGAAATAAGCCTTGAAAGATTAAAGTCCCACGTCTAAAAGTGATTAAAATGATTAGAGACATCTAAGATTGTGGCAATTCAAATCAAGTAACTTAAGCTATCTTGGCAAAACGGACAAGACAAAGTACCAGCTCATTTGGGTACTGGATATATAGTGGTGATGGACTAAGCTTCACTTCATTAGGATTCAAACAGGGGGGAAAAAAAATTAATATGGTATTGCAGCAAAAGGTGCCAAACTGCAGTAAGATTTGAGACCACAAAAAGAAAATTTTGCTGGACCTAGGGCTGCAAGCCCATATAAAACAACAACCAAACCTTATCCCATTAGGTGGAGTCAGCTGCATGAATCGCACAATGCCATTGAGCTCTATCAAAGACCCAATCTTTGGATATATTGTTAATTAAAAGTTCTCGCTCAATAACTTCAATAAGTGTTCCTTTTGGTCTTCCTCTGCCCCTTTTTAGAAGGCCCTATATTGTTTGATCAACCATTTTCACCGGCACTTCCAAAGGCCTTCTTTGAACGTGACCAAACCATCTGAAATGATTTTCTATCATTTTCTCTCCAATAGTAGCCACTCCAACTTTTCCGCGTACAAGTTCGTTACAAATCCTATCTTTTCTTATATGACCATACATCCATCTCAACATTCTCATCTCAACTACTCCTACTTTATACTCAAGCTGTCTCTTTAAAGCCCAATATTCACTACCATATAACAGTGTGGTAAAACTTTCTCTTAACCTTATTAGAATAATGCCAAAAAAATGGAAGTTGCGACTTGCAGCCTAAGGCTCAAAGAACACAACCCTAGGCAAATTGAATCGGATTGAGCATATGAAAGCTAGACACTAAAGAAATGATGAGCTAGTCAATGACATTTCCAAATTTAAGGAAAGAACGAGCAATGAAGAATAAGACCCAAGGGCTAAGTAAAGTGATAGCTAGACTCCCAAAAAAAAGTGAGCCAAGACCAATCACATCCGAGAAGTGTTAGAGATAAGCCTTGAAAGAGAGAAATTCACATCTAAAAGTAATAAGAAAAACGAAAGGCAAATAACAACGAGGCAATCTTAATTGCATCACTTAAGATATTTTTTTTTTTTTAATTCCCAATGGAAAATAGCTTAGGCAAGTTTGTTGAAATGGACTAAGCCCAGCCACAAGTTCACTTGGATGCTAAATTAGTAGTCATGACAGTTTGAGTTCCCCTACCCAAACAAAAAAAATCAACATTTATTATGATGATCATATATCCATTGATTTTGACTATCATCTTAAATTCTTAGTCTCCTAATTTTATTATTCGATTTATTATCTCATATAAATGAACTTTATCTTCTCTACAAATGCTACGGGATTCTAAAGGCAAATTTGCTCCCACAGTCGCAAGAAATATTCTTCCATTTCATTCAGATAAAGTAAGCCATTCAAATCATTTTTTATTATCAAAATCTAATAATATCAGAGCTTAATCATGCGCATATAGGACAACAGGCATAGTTTCTTGTTCATCCCAAGCACAACCCAATTGAGGTTCGGGATCAGGCACTGCCCTTGCTCCTTTGTTACCAAGATGGATGACAACATGTGGTAGGATCCAGCACAGATAAAGAGAAACAAAGAAGAAAAGTCTATTAAATTATGAGATCAGAATTTAATTCCAGAAATTAATAAAGGCGGAAGAAAAATCTCCATTAGAATATGGATCCTATCAACAACAATGTGGATCCTTATTTGATTCTTAAAATCTCCCATTAAATAATCTAAATAAACTATTTAAAGAAACTAGATCTCACAAATTCTAACTGAGATATTTATAAATATAATATCTCTATTATTTGTAAAAAAAAACAAAAAGAAATAATAATAGTAAACTGATCCATTAACTCCATCCACAATCCCATGATATCTGGTACCCTATCAACATGTTTATAAGAACTATGTCTAAAACAAGATATATGTATTGAATTTACACATTCAAAACTACCAAAACTTTATGACAAGGAAAATGTCTTACCATTGATTTAGGTAGGCCAGTAACAGGTGTGGTCCACATTTAATGGGCACAATGTCGTCAACTAGTCCTTGATAAATATCATAGAAGGATTGCACAATTAATTGAGAATGAGCCTGCAAGAAGAAATCCAAATTTAGAGTTCTATACCACATCAATTCAAACAGATGGAGCCTTCATTAGGTACACTACACTCCCTTCTTGCATTTCCAAACCATACAGAAAAGCAGGCAAAAAGAGGGGGAAAGCAATGCATAAAATTGACAATATAAAATCAAAAACAAAAGTTAAGTGCACAAATCAACCAGATCTCCATGGACTGTGTTCCAAGAATTTCCCATTAAGTTTTGTTTCATCGAACCTGGTTTGTAATCTGTTGATGAAATGGAGAAGGTGAAATAAGGAGGGAAAGAATCAATATTTTTAAGTTGTGGGCATTTCGTCTTTCCAATTTTATTTTTATTGCATTACATATAAAAAGGAATTTCATTCCAATATTTTCAATGTCATACGAAGCAAATTCATGGTAATTAACATTCCATTGGGACCCATTCCATTCCCTTTCTGTATGTCATTACCCATTCTAAGTACCAAAGAGTCCTTAACCTTGACAACTTTGCAAATCCTTTCCTTGACCCAAACCCAAAGATACCTTATACAGGCTCAAACAGCCTTGAACCCAAGAAGCAAAACCAAATCCCTGAAACAGACCCACATGCAACCTGACACATTAAACCAAAGGCATGTCTTACTGCCATACAGTAAAAGAATATACCAGAGCATAAAAAGGAAAATTCAACCGCTAATAGTGACAGAACAGCAGGGCAAAGCAATGTTACTAAACAGCACAAAAGTGATTGCACGAACCAAGCAAAGTCCGTCAACTTCCCTTAATCCAAGTTCTGAAGACTTGGAAGTTTCTGTGCCCCAAAAAAGTTTTAAGGAGCTGGATGGAACACTATTAATAATTTTGTTGCATATGACGACAGATCTCAACATCTGATATTTGTCCAAAGAAAGATTGACTGCAAGTTGAAACCTATGCAGGAAAGTTCACTGGTTGACAGGCAGAGATATCAAAGACTTGTACGATGGAGATGGTAAATAAGAACCATCATGATCATAGAATATTTTTTTTAAAAACAAAAATCATCTTCAAGGGGCTTATTCTTCGACAAGAATGAACATGTGAGCATTGAAGTGTACTCAAATGCTGACAGGGATATGTTAGTGACTGTAAGAGGGAAATTACAAGCAACTCTAAATTTGGTCGGGCAAATTGCATGGAGGAATATGTAGCAGCACACAGCTGCATGGACTAGTGCTAAACCAGATTTTCATGCTTTAGCACTTCAAATTTGTTGATGAAACTTCTCAAGTAACTTAGTGTTGCTGTACCTACGAAAGTATTTCGTGATAACACGGTGAGTATCAAGATTGTTAAAAATCCTATTCATCCTTATAGGATTAAAAATGCGGAAGATGACCACCATTTAATCAAAGGTTGATTCTAGCCTACATGAGTTATGTTCATACTAGTGCTCAAGAAGAGTGAACTAACAAGCTGAGAATGATTAACATCTACTCCTCAGTCCTGAACTCAAGGAGTGTTGAAAGTTGATCCTTTAAGAGACCTGATTGATGTTTTCACCAACTTTATCAATAACAACAGCAACAAGCCTTAGCACAC
This sequence comes from Neltuma alba, assembly GCF_004799145.2. Taxonomy (NCBI): domain Eukaryota; kingdom Viridiplantae; phylum Streptophyta; class Magnoliopsida; order Fabales; family Fabaceae; genus Neltuma; species Neltuma alba. The sequence goes on along the minus strand of NW_021634738.1, from coordinate 197,419 downwards.
TACATGAGGTTATTTACACAGATCACATTACACCATTGTATTGTATTATATCAACAACAGGCACTTAATTTAATTTAGTTAATATTTTATTTGTTCAGCTTTTATTTCCTTGTCTTTTAAATAAATTGCATAAGGATTACTTCAACTGAAACTTCCCCAGTATCTAGGAATTGATTGAACTCTGAGTAACAGACTTGTAGTTAACCAATTAAATCAGTGCATATTTGGATGCCTAGTAATGATAATACTAAAAGAGAAAAATCAACAAAGGATGAGGCTAAGGCTGAGTTACGTTACCATGATCTACAGCTAAATACAAATCAAATTTATTTAACCAGAAAGCAAACAATATGAGCGTTTAAGATTAATGCATGTGTCTGATGATCTTGCAAACTTCCTAAGGAATAAACAATAAGTAATCATAAATGACAGTAAAATAAACACAATCTTGGGAAACTCATCATGATTATTAAATAGCGGAAGCACAAATCTTGAAATTACATCAATGATTTCACCAGCTCTACTTTGTATGACTTGAAGCAGATAATTTTCCTCCTTTCCATCTCCAGCAAGTTGAAAGGATCCAATAACAATCGAATCAGGTCGAACCCACTTGATAGAATCGACTGGCACAATTATTATAAAGAAAACCAATAAGTCTGATAAGATCACAAAAGGTGAATAAATGAAGACACCAAAATTCAAGCATAAGACAATACTAGAAGCTTCCAATTAAATGTTCCAGATCTACTAACAAGCTCTCAGCACAGTTAAGATTGATTCCAATAACTTCACCCGTTCATCACAGCTAATTTAGCCTAGTCATCCCATCGAAGGACTACTATGATGATGCAATCAGATTTATAATTAAATACTGACAATATGATGCTAAACTCATGGTGATATTACGCATGTATTCTTCATTACATACGTTGTTTTAGGTTAAACAAATAGCAAAGTAATTATGTGAGGATAGAAGACGATATACCAAAAAGGGGGATGAGGTATCTTCTGAAGAATTAAAAAAAAAAAAAGGCCAAAAAAATTGAAGAGCCTATTTGATTTTTTTTGTTTTTTTAAGGGCCATGGAGAGTCCTGTTAACATGAATTCAAAAACGAATTTTGAAACCAAGAAAACAAATATTTGCTTTAAAAACACTTCAGTAAAAATTATAATAATGCCATTGGTGAAAACTGTTCTCCCACAGTGCCATTGTTTTCTTGTATTTTTGAAAAATAAGAACCCAAAAAACAAAAAAAAAAAGGTTGAGCTTTGCGGCCATTAGATGTATTTAAGGTTCTCACTCATTGTAGGTGCAAATTTCAAAATAGAACATCTAATGGTGAAAAAGTTCAACCTCTAGTGTTGGGCTCTCCATAGCATAAACCTATCAAAAATAGGATACCCCACTTTGCGAGAAAGTGGAATCCATTCAACCAGGGAACAGTATTTATAAGGCAAGGCAACAGGCCTGATGTCCATCTTAAAATCATTAGCAGACATCCATCAAGAAAGCTGATATGCAATTGTAAATAAGACCTCACGGTAGTTAAGTCATCTTATTATGATTAAAAGGGCTAGAGTAATCAAAATTAGGATTAGATATTATTAGATAATAGAAAATATTATAAGATATTAGGATTAGATGGGCCATGAGTAGAATAAAACTGCCAGTAAAGTATCACGTTATGGTGCATGTAGCAAGGATCAAAGAAGAACTAGCAGGGATCAAAGAAGAGCTCGCCAGGCAGCTCATAAAGGAAAAAAAGGTCTGCTGATCAAGAAGGCCTAACAGCACTTCAAAGAAGTGGTGGGCCTTGTTAGACCAACACCCAAGGAGCGTATAACAAAATTGCAAGAGATACAGAATCTCAGTAAGACGGGTAACAGAATCTCATGAGTGACAACAAATCTGTTCAAAGTAGCAGGGTGGGTGTGACGGAAAATGAAAAGAAGCCCCTTGATTCTTTTCAATGCAACTTGAATAGGACAACTCAAACAATTTCATTTGCCTCTATTAATGACTCATAAGTGTTGTCTCATACTTCAAACAGGTGGTTAGAAAACACCAAGGCTGTCGCCCACACACAAGAGGATTGCTTTGCATGAAACATACAAAGAGAAGTGACGGAAACAGAGTCTAGAATTCATGGATTGTCCAGTCTCAACTATTTTGAGCGGTTTGAGTGTGTGGCGTAACATGTCTTCAATCTTGGCACTATAGACACCCATATTCTTGAGTTTTTGGCACAGATTTAGTTCAAAGGGCAGATTTAGTTCAAAGGGAGGTCAATTAAAATGCTTCTTGGCTCTAGTTCAGTACTGTTCTCTGTATCTAGGGAGGGGTTACTGATTGATATGTAATTGTAAAGAAGTCGTTAAATAATTAAGATTATGATTAGATGATATTAGATAACATTAGGATTAGATATTAGGATTTGGATCAAATATTTATCTTATTAAATGGATGTTTAATAGAATCCTAACTTATCAAAGGAGAAGAAATAAGGAAGAATCTTGACCAAGTCTTTTTCAGATTTAATTTCCATTAATTTTGAATATTTCAGAGTTGTTAGCTGAATAATAGGGCTCTTTTAAACGATCTTTGAGTCCACTAGGTCCACTTAGCTTGATTGGATTCTGTTTTGATGTTATCCTGATGAAATAGGGATATTTTGTTATTTCCCTTATTTCCTTATTGTATCTTGCTTATGCTAGCCTCTATTCAAGCTAGTCATATGAGTGAATAAACATTATTTCAGCATATCAGGAGATTCTCCGAGTGGCTACTGTGTGTGAGCAAGTGAGCACTTACTTGTGAGGTCTAGTGGAGACTTTGTCTTAGCTTATTAATTTTCTATCCACCTCAGCTCTTACCATTTGATATCAGAGCCATGGTTGAGACACGTGCCTCCCGTAACACTAATCCAAACGAAGAAAACCCATTTGCTGGGGACTCGTTAGCAGCCATAGCTTTAAGACTCGAAACCTTGGATACTTTGGCTAAGAAGGTTGCAGCGTTAGAACACATGTCCGCTCCGGGTACCTATGGCAGAGGCAGGCAACGCTAGAGGATTCAGATACCTATAGTAGGGGGCGAAGACCTACACACACCAAAGTTGAATTTCCAAAATTCAGTAGAGGCAATCCAAGAGGATGGATCCTCAAGTTTTGAACTGTGCCCAACTATAAGCAAGAGTTCGCTAGGAGGGTAATGCAAGTTTTGAACCAGCCAAATCATTGTCTCCTGGCAATCTTCATCAACAACTTAAAGGATGAGTTGAAATCTGATGTCTGCATTATGAAACCAAGAACAGTATATCATGCTGCAAGTTTAGCCCTGGAATATGAGAAAAAGATATCGTTAGCAAATAGGGCCAAGTCCAATTCTTTCAAGGGCTGAGTCGCACCCCGCAATCCACTTACCAGGGCCAAACATCACGTGAAAAAGCCTGATTATTTCTTCCCAGCCAGCACGCAACGTGTATTAGGGGGCATCTTCTTCATCGACGCAAATCAACGGAGCATCATCATCAACTCTTCTGAAGAACAATTCCTGGGACGTCGTGCGACAACAATAGGGAGACAAGGGGTTGTGCTTTCACTGTGGAGAAAACTTCAAACCGGGGCACTGTTGTCCCTCTTCTTTCGCGTTAATGAAGATAGATGAACAGGGAACCCAGTACCTAAGATACTGGAGGTTGTGGAGGAAAAAAATGAACTAGAGGAAGCCGAGGTATCATTTAATGCAATCTTATGCCTATCCACTGCTGGCATGATAAAGCTCTATGGTTCAATTCTTGATCGAAGCATCTTACTCTTAGTAGACAACAGCTCCACCCACAATTTCATCTCAGAGTCATTAGTGACAAAAGTAAACTTGCCTACCAGCATTGTTCCTACCTTCAACGTCCAGATTGGTGATGGCCGAATGGTTTGTTGTAACCTCATATGTAAGGATATTGAAGTAAGGCTTCCAGGTTTGACATAGAAACAAGACTTTTATCCTTTGTCTTTGGCTGGTTCTGATTTAGCTTTGGGCATTAAATGGCTTGCTTCTCTGAATACTATCCAAGCCAACTGGAATCATATGTTTTTAATTTTTTAGCTTGATGGGAAGAGGTATAAGTTGTAGGCAATATCTCATTCAAACTAGAATGCTGAGCTTCAGTCTATGCTGTTCGATTCTAAACTCAAATTGGGTGCCTACAATGCTGGGTCTCTAAATTTGGACGAGCTCATCGTTGAATTTGATGCTATTTTTGACGAACCGAAGGTGTTACCATCATTCAAGGAGCATCACCATAACATTCCCTTACTGCCCGATTCCCGACCACCAAATTTAAGGCCATATCGTTATCCTTGTTTTCAAAAGAACAAAATTGAAAGAGAGGTAGAAGAACTCTTACATAAAGGGTTTGTTTGGCCTAGCTCAAGTCCCTTTGCCAGTCCGGTTCTACTAGCAAAGAAAAAGAATGACATGTGACGCATGTGCATTGATTACTGAGCCCTTAATAAGATCACTGCCCTTAATAAGATCACTATACCTCACAAATGTCCCATTCCCAACATTGATGAGTTATTGGACGAATTACATGAAGCATCTCATTGTTCCAAAATCGACCTACGCTCTGGATATCATCAAATCAGGGTATTGGAGGCTGACATTCACAAAAGGGCCTTTATAACACATAACGGCCATTATGAATTTGTGGCAATGTCTGTTGGCCTTACCAATGCTCTTGCTACTTTCCAATCTGCTATGAATGATCTCTTCAGGCCATACCGTAGAAAATTTGTGCTCATCTTCTTGGATGACATCCTAGCATATAGTCCATCACCTCAGCAACATGAGCAATACCTCATCATGGTTTTTTAAACCCTGCAGCAACATTCATGTTTCGCCAATTTCAAGAAGTGTGAATTGGGGGCAGTCTCAAGTGTCTTTTCTGGGACACTAGGTTTTAGCTCAAGGGGTTGAAACAGATTATGATAAGATTGACACAATTTGAGAATGGCCAATACCTGCCAATGTTAGAGAGCTCCATGGGTTCTTAGCACTCGCCGACTACTACCAAAGGTCTATTAAGAATTATAGTATGATTGCTCGTCCTCTTACTGAGTTAACTAAGAAGAATGCTTTTGTCTAGTCACCTGCTGCTCAAAGAGCTTTTGAAAAACTCAAATTATCCTTAATGTCTGCACCTGTGCTTAAACTTTTAGATTTTAATTTTGAGTTTACTGTTGAGTGTGATGCCTCTATGGAGGGTGTCAGTGCCATTCTTATGCAAGAACACCACCTTATTGCTTTTTACAGCAAAGGATTCTCATTTTCAAATAGATACCAGTCTACTTATGACCAAGAATTGTTAGCATTAGTGCAGGCTTTGCAAAAATGGCAACATTATCTGCTAGGGCATCACTTTATAGTGAAAACAAATCATCACAGCCTCAAACACCTGCCTGACCAGCGTGTTCTCACTAATAATCAGTAGCACCTCATCCTAAAGCTCCTTCCATTTGATCTCTCAATTATTTACAAAGCTGGGAAGGAGAATGTGGGGGCTGATGCACTTTCACGGATGCCTCAACATGCTGACTTCCTTCACTAAGTGGTACCTATTCCAATGGAATTTTTAGAATTAAAAGAAGCTTTATCAATTGACGCTTCCACCGGTCCCATCATTGCTTCCTTGAAGGAAGATCCTAATACCAAACCAGGTCATACACTGGTAGATGGGAAACTGTTTTTAAATGAGCGTCTTGTGGTTCCTAGGAGTTCATCACTTCACACCAAGTTACTAGAAGAGGCGCATATTACTCCTGCTGGCGGTCATGGAGAATTTTTGAAAACCTTGGAGTGCTTGACAGGTACAATCTATTGGCCCCAAATAAAAACTAATGTTAAAACCTTTATTCAACAATGCTTTACCTGTCAACGAAATAAGTATGAGACTTTATCCCTTGCTGGTCTCTTGCAACCCATTCCTGCACTTGAACAAGTTTGGGAGGATATCTCCATGAACTTCATTGTTAGGTTGCCTAAATCGGGTTCCTATGACGCGATCCTGGTCACAGTGGATCGCCTAAGCAAATACTGTCACTTCATTCCTTCACTGCATCCTTGTATTGCAAAATCCGTTGCTGCTTGTTTTTGTGAAGAGGTTATCCGTTTGCATGGTATGCCTCAGTCAATCATTTCAGACCAAGATCCTCTTTTCCTAAGCAGCCTCTAGCAAGAGTTATTCAAACTGAGCCAAACCCGTTTAAGGATGAGCACCTCTTATAATCCTCAACTGAATGGACAAAATGTAATCATCAACCGTTGCTTGGAAGCTTATCTAAGGTGCTTTCCTCATGAACCACCACGCTCCTATAGTAAATTTCTATGTTGGGCAGAATATTCATTTAATACTAGCTTCCATATCTCTACTAATACTACACCTTTCATAGTAGTATATGGTAGGGATCCACCTACCATTCATCCATTCACCAAAGGGGAAACACATATTGCTGAGCTTGCTGATCAACTTGAGACCTGAGATCATATGTTGCGCCTACTTCGTGCTAGTTTGAAGAAAGCTCAGGACCTAATGGAGTCCTATGCTAATTCACACTATCGAGAGCTTGAGTTTAACATTAGGGATGGAGTTTTCCTTCACATACAACCCTTCAAACAGCATTCTCTTGCTCATATAAAGTATTCCAAGCTTTCCCCACAATTCTTCGAGCCCTGTAAGGTTATTAGAAAAGTGGGACCTGTTGCATATGAACTTGAGCTTCCTGTTACAGGTAGAACCCACCCTGTTTTTCATGTCTCCTTGCTACAACCGGCCCATGGCCAACCCCCAACCAATCCTCCTGCTGAATTACCACTTTCCTATGATTTTGAGCTATTATTAGAAGCTCAAAAAGTACTGGCACATCACTGGAAGGGATGCTATTAGAATTAATAATCCGATGGAAGTCAAGACCTTCAGAAGAATCAAGTTGGTTGGGAGGATTACGACCTTCTTGAGCAGCAATTTCCTATTTTCCACCTTGAGGAAAAGTCAGTTTTCAGAGGGGGGAGTAATGATAGAATCCTAGCTTATCAAAGGAGAAGAAATAGGGAAGAATCTTGACCAAGTCTTTTCAGGTTTAATTTCCATTAATTTGAATATTTCAAAGTTGCTAGCTGAATAATAGGGCTCTTTTAAACGATCTCTGAATTCTGTTTTTGATGTTATCCCAGTAAAGTAGGGATATTTTGTTATTTCCTTGATTTCCTCATTGCATCTTGCTTATAAATATGCTAGCTGCTGGTCAAGCTAGTCATACGAGTGAATAAACATTACTTCAGTATATCCGGAGATTCTCCGAGTGGCTACCGTGAGTGAGCGAGTGAAATACTTACTTGTGAGGTCCAGTGGAGAGTTTATCTTAGCTAATAACTTTCTGTCCACCTCAGTTCTTGCCGGTGTTTGGACTAGTTTATAAGTAATTTTGCGCAGCATGAGGTAAGTATGCAAAGGAGTTGTCTTGTAAAGCCCAAAAGACCTTTTTTAATTGATTATGGGGTAAAACAAACACTACCTAAGATAAGTTAGGTAGTTAAGGATTTGAAACATGGGATTGATGACTAGCCTCATTTATAAGTCATGGGTAATCCTAATCCTACTTATCTTGACTTCCTGAGTTATTTAGTGTACTTTTAGTTTCTCTTCACTCCTTATTCTTCTCTCTTTTCGTTTCTCTTCTACAATTCTCTATCAAATGCCATAAAAATAATCCTCTCCCAAAGAAGATGTGACAGGAGAAACTTGTGATAAAAACTTTCCCTTAAACCCATGTGCAAAGCTCCAAATGAAAGCCATGTAAAGAATTCAATCCCATAAAATATGAAGAAGCCAAAAGCGTCCCCAAAGATGCAGGATGTCCTTGCCAAAGCACGCAAATCAACACATCCCATAAATTTTAGATGTGGCAGGATTTATTGTTTTACGATTATTTTCTGGACTATTTCTATTTTGAATTATTTTAGAAGCCAGCTATGGAATAAGTGGACTGTTAGGAAGGTTCACCAACGTTCACTTCTGTTTTGAGTTTGTTTCAGGTACTATAGGGATTTTCAGATTTCATTATCGGTGTAATTCTTCTCTATAAATATCCTAGCGACTTCCTATGCTAGGCAGGCTTTGAGAAATAATAGAATTCTTCTGACTCAATTGGAGATCCTCATTTTGTTGGCTATTGCAACTGTGTAGGGTGAAAAACTTCCTTTACATATTCTTAATAGATATTGATCCCTTAGTTTCTGACAAGAGCGCACTTATCAGGCTGACTATTAGAGAGTTGTGAGTTAGATCCTTACCTCAGCTTCCTAGCAGATTATTTTTAGACTTCTAACTTTCTAGTACTTGGTTCTCAACAACATGGTCATACTGATACTTCGGTTGTATTTACTGGGGGCAAAAAAATACGGATATTTTATAAAAGTCTGTCAATTATTAAATCCCACATAGGGTTGTCGCATGCACGCATGTGCCGCCACCCATGATATGAACAATAGTGAGATTGAAATTTGTTCTTCAAACATGGCAACAAATGTTTAAAACATCCAATCTTGTGACAGCTACACATTTACATATGGCAGACAAATGAAATGCAAACCTTTTACATGGCAGCTTTCGCCAGAATCACCAGTCCATGATCTGAATGATAATGAGATTGAAATCTGTTCTTCAAAATCGGCTGACAAAATGCTAATAACATTCATTCTGGCAACAGCAACAGATTTGCCTTCTGCACTCCATTCAACTTTTGGAAAGGCAAATAAAGAAATAAAACAAACATCAGAGAAAGCTATAATTAATTATTTTTCTTCAAAACAGAGATAGAACAAAGAAAAAACAAGTTGCAGCAAAGATTAATGACGCACACGGTAAGTGCTATAAATATATGGTTAAGTGATTCCTATACTAGATATCCACTATTAACAACAAGGCTATTTAGAATCCAGGAGAATAGGACTGTGAAATCCTCAAGAACTTATCCATTATACCATGGCATCCTACCAACGAGAGAGGTGAGGGGTAAGCTTGGAAATTTGGGACAGAATCAACCTTAGAGTAGTCTTAGTAAGTAATAAATCCAAATCACATGAGCAAAATCATCAATGAAAGACCTAAACCATCAAGATCTGGTAATATCAAGAACATTCAAGGGACCCCAGATATCATTATGAAAGGACCATAGGTTTTTTTTCTTTCTTTCTTTCCTTTTTTTTTTTTTTAATACTATTAACGGGAAATAAAGAGCATCTGTTTTTAGCAAAACCATAGACATCACAATGAAAAGACTCAACGGCTAAATCTTTGGGCAAAGAAGGGAACATTATTTTGATAACATTAAGAGAAAGATGGCCAAGGCAGTGATGATAGTGCCAACTCTAGTCGTTATTTTGAACTTATATCTTTGGAGTAAAAGAAGGAAGATAACAAACGCTAACATATCCACTATATCTATGAAGGTAGTAAAGCCCATCTCTTTCCTAAATGCCTAATCATCCATCTCATGTTATGTTGCTAAAAAGATAAGACAGAACACTGCAGAGCAAAGAAAACAGGTCATCAAAAAAAAAAAAAAAGGCTCTAATCACACGGGATTGGCCAATCAAATATTTTTTTAAACTAGTGGTTGGGTGTTTTGGCAAGCATGAGGATGAGATAATAGGGTCATACTAGCAATGAAAACCACGAACAAGGTGGCAAAAAGGCAAGAAAGGCAAATGGAAAAACTGATCAAACAACTAAAGGATCACAAGGCTCTAATACCATGACATCATGGTGATATGAAAATATTTTCTAACCATTTATAACGAAGAAATTACACAGTACATACAAATATGTGAGGAAGCAATTCTAGGAGCTATTCTATAAAAAATTTTAAGTGAATGTAAATGCAAATATCTACAATTAATGCAAGGATTATAACCCCATGATCCTGAAGAAGAAATAGTTACAAAGAATATTTCACGATTAATTACAATAATTGCAATATATTTTAACACAATACACTAAAAGCATTGTCCTGCCTCCCCATCAAAACAATGCAAACCAAAAAAGGGTAATTATAGATGCCACTATATAAAGCAAACTGAAAAGTAACCTTCCATGACAATAGATCATCAACAATCAATTGACGCTCAAACCCTTGAAATCAATAAATACGAAATATAAATCATTACTAATACAAGGGGAACACTAGAATTACAAGAGGAGTTTTAAAACTAAAATAAGCATACCTGCATCAACATTGCCCATCACCTCTTTAAGGGGCAAACCAACTTCTCCATAATATAGGTTCCCCACATTTGAAAGAACGGTAAAAGAATTTTCTGATGTTTTTTTCCAACGCATATCTTTAACATAGCTCGGGTCATTGAGCGAACAGGAAAATGACTGCTTTACATCCTGAAAATTGACAAGTTGACAAGGGAAGAAAAACCCACAAAAACCGGTGACCATGTCAAACATATATATAATACTAATTTAAACGACTACTAACCCTGATAATATTGATCATATCTGGGAGAAAGAACTGAAATTTTATTATAGAGATGGATACATCACAAAGATGAAGGATGAGATACAAATGATGCACCAACGCCAAGGCATCTTAGTATTGGTTTAATTTTGGCTTCTTGTTTTATTATAATAACCCACAAGGGAAGCTATGCAAGTCACTAATCACCTAATTCTCAGTCCAAAAGATTCAAGAAGGTTGTGAAACAATTGTGGTACACTCAACATCGAAATATACATGCTATTGGTGAACCTTACAAGTAGAAAGACAGTAGTACTTATGGTTTATGTAAATGACATAGCCTGAACTGGAGACAGCGTTGAAGATAAACCACTTATAAAAATCCTTGGCTAGTGAGTTTGATGTGAAAGACATCAAGAGACTTGGAAATTCTCTTGCGATAAAGGTAGGTAGATCACACAAGGGAATCATTGTACCCTAAAGAAAATATGTTAGACGCATTGAAAGAAACTAGGATGCTAAGCAACACTGGCAGAAACTCAATGGCGGTTACTTTGAAAGAAAACCTGAAGCAAGAAGCTCTAGTATACACCAAAAGACATGACACTTGTAGGAAAGTTAATGCTTCTCTCATACCTTAAACAGTATATTTCCCAACAAGTAAAGGTAAGTCAATTCATGTGCAATCCACGAGAACACATAGAGGGACTACACAAAATATTCAAATACTTGAAAATTACTAGGAAAACGGCTATCTTTTGAGAGGGTAAGAACTGGAAGTATTGGAGTATATACTAACTTCCATTATTGATAGAAGATCTACTACTAGGTATTGTACCTTTCTACAAGGTAATCTAGTGGCTTGGCCAAGTAACAAGCACATTATAGTGGGAGTTGGGAAGGAGTAGTGCTGAAGGTGAATAAAGAACTTAAGCAGTGGAAATAAGTGAAATAATGTGGATACTACAGCTACAAACACCTAAATATTGAGGTTCTTGCTCCTATGGAAGTGTGGCGCGACAACATGGCCATGATAGGCATTGCCAAGAACCCTATGGTCCATAAACCATAATAGAACCAAACATGCGAAAATAGATCATCACTTCATCAGAAAGATAGTGGAGTCAAGCATCATTTGACCTCTACTTCTCAAGTGGCAAACCTACTCACTAATGACTAAAGCACTCTCAGTGACCCAATTTGACAAGCTTAATGATAAATTCAGAATGCTGACCATATACTCCCTAGCTTGAGGGGCAGTGTGGGCAGCACATAAGCCCAAGTCCTGTGCCCATTCACCTGATTATCTGACTTTACCTCTTTTATTTGACTATGTTCAGTCCATGTATTTGACAATTGATTTTATTTGTTCTGATCTGGTCCATGATTATCAGGACTGAGTTGTCTTGGCTTGTAACTCCCATTCCCATCTATTTATAATGGCTGAACAGTATATGGTATAAGAAAAACCAATTTCTGATTCTTTAGATTTTCTTCCAAATTATTGTAGAATAGAATATAAGAACTGTACTGAAAAAATGTAATGATTTTGTTAAAACGGATTCTTATACTTATAAATAGCGTATTTCTTTAGTAAGATTGTGATACATGGAGGTGATTGGGTGAAAACCAAACCAAAATTTTAAACTAATTTTACGATATACGAAGTATGTATGTGAAATGAATTTTTGTCTCAACTTACATGAAAGCACTTTTTAAAGATCATCCTTCTTCTCTGCTATTATTCTGTTTTCTTCAACTGTATATAATACTCAAAACTATGCTCCAGGCAAACAGCAAAATTATACTTGCCAGGCCAAAAATATACCATAAAGCAGCTTAAAAGAGACAAGGACTACCTAACAAAATAGAACGTCTAAATACGGGAGAAGCATTACCTTACTTAGAAGTTTATCAACAGAGAAAAATTGTATAACACCAGAAACAGACGCTGCCACCGTCGAGTTGTCTGTACTAAGAGCTAATATGTGAACCTCCCCAATAGAGACATCAACAAGACTCAGCTGCTGTATTGGAGAACCATTACCCTTCTTAAACTCTTTGGCCGAATCCATGACGTCATTGGTCCTTGCAACAAAGAACCCTAAAAACCCAAGTAGATGTCAGGATGGATTTGAATATCATAAATTTACAGCTCCAATAAAAAATCACAAAAAAACATATCAACCTGACGAATGAGCGACAAAAATGAGGCCAAAGCGTTCAGAGACAGCAAGAGGCGTACAAGGCAGGCTTTCAAGATCAAATTTGAAGTCGCTGGACATCAATGGAACGGCCTCTCCTATCTTCACAAAGTAGTAGTCAGTGGAACCAACGTGCTCTCCTTCGCGATCATCATCTAGGTTGATCCTGATTGGACAAACGGACGGGTTTGAAGAAGCCATGATACAACAAGCCTACCTTAGACCCTAAAATATCCCTTCAGGACTAAGATGTCCTCTATAGTCCATGCAGCGCAGAGAAGTGTTTTGAGCTGGACTTTCTAAACCTGCATCAGAGACGCAGAGCAAAGGCAGTATGTTTGAATATCTCTTATTTGTGGAATAAGGTTTTCAGTTTTTGAACGGTTTTGGGCTTTTCCTTGGGACTTCCCCGTCGATTTTTGTTTTTTTTTGGACCAGTTCCCAGTCGAATTATAATTTCATGATTCCCAACAAATAAAACAGAAAACACAAACTGAACAGCCTCAACAGGATCAAAGAAGGGGAGGGGTATTTTTTTTTTAAGAAGACTAAGAGTGTGTTTGGATAGAAACCAAACCATGGTTTCAGAAGTGCTTTTACGGATTACGAAGTAAATATGTGGAGGAGATTATCTCGTTTTGCAGAAAAGTGCTTCTGAAACCACGGTTTTGGGATACCCAAACAGGCCCTAAGTGCCTGTTTGGAATCACTTATTTTAAGTTTATAAGTAGCTTATAAGCTCTATAAGCTCGATTGACACCATTGGGTCTGTTTGGATCAACCTTTCTGCAATCGAGCTTTTGCCTGAAAAGCTACAATAAGTTATAAGCTAAAATTAACAGCTTATGGCTTATAGCTTTTGAAATGTAGAGAGAGAAGAAATTAAGAAATTTATTACCCTTTTTGGTTCTTATTATAAGCCTCAAATAACTAATTTATAGATAATAAAAAATTAGTTAAAATTAGTTAAAAGTAATGAATAAGTTAGAAATATATTTTTATTTTTAAATATACTCCTAAAAATATACTTTTATTTTTTCATGTTTCACGTTATATTTAAAATATTTTTTATGACTTCTTTATATTAAATTATTTTAATTTTATTGTATTATGTAAAATTATTTTTTTAATCATGTTTTATTATTTATTAAAACTCATATCTATTTTGGTCATTTTACAACTAAATTTACTTTTACTCAATCATAATCCAAACAACCTTTTACCAATCTCACTTTGTAACCTAACTTTTCTGAACTCTAATCCAAACACAATTCAGCTTATTCAATTTAACTTTTATCCAATTTTATTTTTTATAAGTTATTTTTTCAATAAGTTACTTTTCCAATCGCTAACCCCATGCCCATGCTATTTTTTCGATAATCCAATTGTACCCATAGCTGCTTCTTTTCTCCCTCCCCGTGTTCATCATCAACGGCAAGACTCGGAAAGCTATGGGATCATCCGAGAGAGGCTCTTTCGAATGCCCATTGCTTTTGTCGGTGTTGATAGCCCCAAGATCACCGGCGCTGATGTTGAGGACGAAGGTTGCGACATTGTCGTCTTAATGTGTCTTCATCATTATGACTATTACCAGCCACTACATATCAGATTCAGTAATCCAACCAAAAACATAAAGAGATGGAGAGATCTAACACAAATCCAATCAAACAAGCCAAGAATCATAAAATCGATATCTGCAAAACAGGAGTGAGAGAGAAAAAAGACGACACCAGTTCAGAGAGAAAGAGAAGACTGTCGTAGAGGTTGCGACTACTTACGAAAGAGGAGAGTGAGGTAAAGGGGAGTATGAGATGATGAGGAGTTCTGGTTTGGCATCCCTGACGAAGAAGAACAAAGGAGACTGGTTCTGCGAAAAAATGATGCGTGAAGTGGCATTTTGTGAGGCCAAAATACTTTCCTAAAACATAAATTTTTTATTGGATTAATTAGACTAATATTGATAATTTATGATTATTACATATCTAAATTTATATTCCAAGTGTATTTATAAAATATAATTTTAGAAATGTACACACACACATTATATTACATACTTATAAGCAAAATAATTTTTAGATACTATAGTATTATATATATTAGCTATTAATTATGTATTACAATTATAATTACTCAATTTTGATATTTATGAAATTATAATTTTATATATTAAATATTATTTATAATTACATTTTATTAAATCTTTTATTAAATTTTAAAAATAATTTAAATATAATAACTGTAAAATTGTCCATATAAAAATATTGTTCCTCCCTTCTCTTTTTAAACCAAACAAGATAACATTAAAACTCTCCCACCTTCCCCTCCCTTTTCCTTGTTTGAACCAAATATATCCTGTGCAAAACACTTATATCCCTCCATGTAACTTGCAGTAGAGCAAGAAAAATAAATAAATAAGAGAAAAGGGAGGTAGGGCTCTATTTTATTGAAGGGAGTGGGAACCACCAACACGCACAAAATTTAGATTTTATATTTCAATAATAATAGGAGCCACCATCTGCCTACAATATAGTATAATCAATGTAGCTTCGGATACCTAATAATAGATATAAAATAAAAAGGTTTCAGTTCCCAAATTCAAATAAATTAAAGTGTATTTAGTTCCAAACCAACAGAGAAAAACTTGAATAAGAGGAATCGATGAGGGGGGAAAGGTGCTGACCACCTGAAGCTTTTGAGGATAGAGAGCATAAGTGGCAGCAACATCAGGTAGACACTAGAGGGTGAGGACGACGACGGCGAGTGCACTGTGCATTATTAGTATTTTTAATTTCTCAATCTTAGCTAGAGGAGATTAGTAACTTGAGCACGAGCTCCCGATGTAATTACAAAATTTAATACAATATAGGAAAAATGACATAAAAAGAAACCTGAAAATCTCGTATGCCAAAATCGAAAACTAAGCAAATGTAATGACAAATTGGGAAGTGTTGCTTGATGGGGGGATTATAGAAATGTTGATCAATTACAAAAAAGCCCTTGTATGACCCAAATAATAAACATTTACGGTGGAGAGAAGAAAAGTGTGGTGGGAACTGGGGGAAAAATTTGGAAGGGAGCATGAACATGGGAAGCAACTGATGAACGAAGCAAGCGAGGGTAGCATTTAGTGACCATATTCTTCTTCTCTTTCTTTTCTCCATCTCCTTTATGCGCTGGTTCATTTTCTTGTTTCCATTAGATGGGAATGTCATCAAAGTGAGGTTGGTTTTGAGGTGGAGAGGGTGGCGAAGCAGGGAAGTGCTGTGGGTATATAGAGCCTATAGGGAAGGACGGTAATCAGAGAGTGAATACATGAGGAAGCAAAAACACTAAGGGAGAGGGATTTGATGGTGTCACAAATGAGTCAGAGTGATCAATGTTAGAAAAAGGGGCAATATTGAAGGGGGATTCGAATAATAGAGTCGATTGATTCTAAGAAAATGAAGCATGAGTGTGGACAGGAAAGAAATGAGTGTTTTGTTGCAAATTATAAGCATGAATGTGTCAAACCCTAATCTGGTTGTGTAAGCTGATAATGATGGTATTATGTTGGTAAAATTGAAGTGATGAGCTAAATGTTAAGTCATATAATCATTTTTGTTCTGTTATGAGTAGAGGTAATGATGCAAAATGAATTTCAAAGCTGGGTCATCTTATGGGAAATTTGTGACAAATGGTGAAGGTGAAGTGAGATATAATGGAGGTAGCGTGAGGTTAAGAAGCATTAAGGATGGGCTGACACTTGAAGAATTGAGGCTAATGATATGTGAGTGGATTGGTAGTGATGGAAGAAATTATGACATTAAGTACACAGTGCCTTTGATGAGAAGACATTGATTGACTGTCATGACAATGATGAAATGTATAACATTTTTCAATACAATAGGAATAACGGTCATATGTATGCGGCCAAAAAGGATAGGGGGATCCCCAACCAAGGAACAATACAAAAACATAAGCGGAAGTTTGTCTTAATTATTTGTTGTCATTTATGAATTTCATCTTGTCATTCGTGTTAACCACTCTTGTCATTGTGAATGCAGAACAGAGAGATTCATGAGTATGTCACAACAAACAGAACTGGATGCGTCTCCTATTAGTTTGTGTTATGATTATGGCTAGCTCAGTGAAGAAAATGCGGATGAATGTGACAATGATAGAGGAAGTGGGCCCCCTAATGTGGATACATACATCGGAGTTGAAGATATTAATGGTAATGAGATGAGTAGTGTGAAATGGAGGGGACGTTTTACAAGGGTGGGTTAACGTTTTCCAAATGCATATGCATTTTAGGTGTCTGCATACAAGTTTGTACTTGCACACAAATTTGTGTCCAAATATGTGAGGAATAACAAGGAATTCAAGTCGGTGAGGTATAAAGTTGAAGGTTGTCTATAGAAGCTATGTGCAAATCATGTAGGGAAAAGTTGTCATGTGCTATGAGTGACGCCATTTATAAATTAGTATGTTCATTCGGCCCAAGATAGCTTGGAAGTGATGCATAGTGAAAGAGCTAGTTTGAACTCATCAATAATAATTGATGAGATGAGGGATCATATAGACAAGCACACTTCTGTGATAAGGAAGAAGTTGGAACAAGAGTATGAGATTGATCTAACATAAAAAGAGGCTTATAGAGCAAAAGAGAAGTCATTAGAAGACATAGATAGTAGGTCTGAACAATTATACATGCTCATACCATGGATATGCCAAAGGCTAAAAGAAATAGATGAAAAAACTGTGGCTGAATGGACTGCTATTAGGAACCAGTTTGAGCGTGTTTTCATAGCCTACAAATCATACATTGAGGGTTTCTTGGGTGGTGCAAGGTATATTCCGTATGTTGATGGAACTCACTTAAACGGACCATACAAGGAGACAGTATTGTCGGCTTCAGCTTATGATACAGATGACAAGCTGCTACTGTTTGCAATTACAATTGTGAAGGGAGAAACACTAGATAATTGGACGTGATTTTTTTATATGATAAAAAAAGTTATGGGTTCTGTGAAAGTGACGATTGTATCAGATCAACACAATTCTATCATTAGAGGAGTGGCATCAATATTTAGGGGTTAAAGGCATGCCTTCTGTTATAGAGACATTAAGGAGAATTTTTAGTTCAGAAGTGATGAAAATAAATAAGGGGCAAATAAGGATAAATGGCCGATCAAAGGAGGATGCACTACAATTATTGGATAAAATTGCATATGCAAAGACGGATGAGAAATTTGAGGCAGCAATGGATGACATGAGAGCCTTTTCTCTAAGACTATTTGATTGGCTTATCAATCATGGGGATTTAGATATAGCCATTACTATAAATATGGTCATTTTCAATTCCTCCATTGTCATTACCAATATAGTCATTATAGACTGACAGTAAGGTCATTACTATGAATATGGTCATTTTTAGCTCCTTTATAGTCATTTACCAGTATGTTATTGTCATTTCCAGTTCGTTCACATAATTTTTCCAGTCAATCAGACAATTCTCAACTTTGTTATAAAAAACACTAGCATGCCATAGAGACTCGGAATAAACCTTTAATTACCATTCCAGTCATTCACAAACTTCATCATATCATTTCTAAATATTGACTAATCATTGCTTCCCCCACTCACCTAGAAACGTCAACCACAGCACAAAACTTAAATCCTTAAACTTACCTTAGTCAAATGTTGCTAATGCTTGCTAACTGCAATGGTGAATCACCAACCGCCAACCTTCGTCGTTCCACTCAATCAACCAGAGCCGAGGATGTTCGCCCTTCAAATAGAACAGCCTTCCACTTCGAACTCCTCTCCTCTCTTACGCATGCACTATTTCGAGCTCATCAACTCTCCAACTTGCCAGCATTTTTAGGGCAGCAATAAGGATGGTGGAAGCAAGAAACCAAGAAGCACGAGTGGTCAATTCACGTCCCTCTTTCTTTGCTTTCAAACTCTACCGGAAGGGCTTTTTTGTAATTGAGCAACATTTCTATAATCCACCATCAGACAATACTTTCTAATTTGTCATTACATTTGCTTAGCTTCCTATTTTGGCATATGAGATTTTCAGGTTTCTTTTTATGTCATTTTCCCTACAATATACATATTATATGGCAAAATAATTGATA
The DNA here is from genome assembly GCF_004799145.2 of Neltuma alba. Taxonomy (NCBI): domain Eukaryota; kingdom Viridiplantae; phylum Streptophyta; class Magnoliopsida; order Fabales; family Fabaceae; genus Neltuma; species Neltuma alba. The sequence continues at coordinate 178,565 of NW_021634738.1, read as the reverse complement.
ACATAATAATACAGTGTCCTTTATTTTTCCATTTAATAATACGCAATGTTGAATGTTCAGACACACTAATTAATGTTTCACCTAAGTGCTTTACTAATTTTCATAAATATGACAATGTTGACTAATGAGCGTGGAAAATTTGTCTCCATTTTCCGACTTTCTCAAATTAATTTTAAATTTTTGAATAATTTACAATGCTTTGAATAATAAATTTTGGAATAAAACACTATCATACTACTGCCATTCCTTCATACAAGAGCTAACTTGATAATTAAATCCTAAATATAAAATCTCAATCTATTTTATATATTTATTTTTTAAAAAAAAGTAATCTTTACAATTAAAAGTTCTAGCTAACACATGATTAACAAAAATATTTTAAAAAAATAATATTTATTTATTATAAATAACTAACTCAACAAACCTTTTAAATTATAAAATAGAACAAATTATTTAAATTTACTTGCGTTATTTTAAGCTAGATAAAATATTGTGTTAGATTAACGTTTCCCAATATCAGTGTGATAGCCCATAAAGTTGGGTCAAATTCTCCTACGAAGAGACATGAAAGAAGGAAAGATCTAAAAGAGTCAAACGGTCCCATGAGTTGCAACTTCTCCCAAACTCTAAATAGTTTTAAGAGTTTAACTTGATAACATTCTACAAATTCACGAGTATATCATTCCGCAAATTCACGAGCAGCATCAAACAAATTATGCAACTTTAAAACCATAACTCCTCCAAGTCGTATTGCCAGATTATGTGCTTTCCACGCAAGACTGATGAAGATGAAGGCACAATGAAGGAGCAACAAAATTAACGACAGCGAATTTTATGCAGAAGGGCAATCATAGGCGACTTATCACAGCTTCCACTTCCGAGGGAGAATATAGATGGTACCTCGGAGCCACCTTAGCAATGTCAACGTTATTGGGAGTCACCTGGGAAAAAAAAAATGGAAACAAGTTAACCCATTTCCTTTCTCTGAAAAAAAAATCTGCGTACCAAAGTCACTCTTCTATAAGCTAATTACAAAATCAATACATAAATATTGATACACATGACAAAACCCTTCGACAAATTCTGGGATTACATGGAATCATTAGACTACAATTAAAATTAACCCCACAGGAGGGCAACGTTGTATTCCACCTTCATCCCAACCTGATGTACCAGTTCATGAAGACTATTAAAGGGAGAAAGCATCTTGAAATTAAACGTCAACAGTATTCAACATTTATATTTTAGTATAAATTCCACAATATTTGGTTACGGCTTTAAAGATTCCATGACAAAGTTGTAACTGAACGTTCTGCAGCAGATAGGGTCTCAGAACATCCCGGAAGACAGAGAAATGATGGGAGCAGAAAATCATTATAATCATGGTACCAGGAGTCAGGAAAAGGACGAGAAATTACACTATAAATAGAGTACTTAACATTAAATTTACCCTTACCTTCTCTTCCATAACTTGCTTGAGAATGGATAGAGCGATAGTCTCAGCTTCTTGAAGAGTTAGGTCCTGCGAAACAAACAAATGTCATGGACACCCAATTTTCATGCGACATGGATGCTTCGGGAAAGAGAATCTGCCAATTCAGCATACGCAAAGTGATATACAAAGAGGAAGGGATTCTTTATTTCGATATAGAAATAACTAATAACAAATAATTAATTAGAATTAATAATTATTACTTATTTATTAATTAATAAAATAAAGCAAATAAAAAATTGAATAATTTAAAGCTCCACTTGATTTAATTTGGAGTCAAAGGAAAGAAAGCATGGAGCTAAAATATATCGAAACAATTATCTGATTTTAACATTGCACAGGCCACAAAATAGCAAGTAGATTAAGGGGACCAAAGACAAATGAAAGTCGCATGTTTCAAGGTACATAATACTAAGTCATACATATAAAGTATACTTGGTTTAAAAGTAAGTATAGATGAAAGGATAATAATTTGCTATTTTAGTATCCTTTGTGCACTACATTGAAAAGGAATATACTTAACTTCTAAAGAATGAGATGAAATAAAGATAGAGATGTGTCAGAATTTAATCTTTTGGGATACCAGACAAAAATATATAGATCGTTTTACCTGTAGGTTCAATCATAGAAACGCCCTTCAAAACATGGTTATTAGTATCGTGCGATTCATATCTCAAATCGCACAATACGTCACAAATTTAGCACTAGGAGATACAAATCTCCCAATGTATCCCTCTAGCCTCTGAATCACGCACTGAATCATGTGATTCACACCGGATTCTGTATCCCGCAATTCTGGGTGCTGTTGGGTTGCGTGGATCTGACCCGAATATGTGCGTGACCCAACACGATAATCCAGTTTTTTTTTTTTTTGGTTATTTAAAGGGGGGAAACTGCTGCAAATTGAATTACAAGTCTGTGAAACCCTATTTTTTATTCCCATCTGCTCTCTTTTTCACGTTCTTTATCTTGTGCCCCACGGTTGCATTTTTTTTTCCTCTTCTATTGGTCCTTTCTGGCAAAAAGTTATAAAAATTGAAGGCACTGGTCCACTCTATACTGTTGCTGACTTGCTGGTTGACTAGCAGTCCATTCTACTCCTATTTGGTAATTTTTTTCCGCTTCTTTTTTGCTTCTATTGGATGTTATATTTGTGAAGGTAGGAAGAATGAGTCAGAATTAGAATAAGAAAAAAAAAGAAGCTGATATTACATGAAATCACTGTGAAAGTGTTCCTCCCCATAGACTTATGGTTAAATGCAAATACTGTTGACATCAATGTTGGGGTGGGATAACTAGGATGAAACATCATTTGGCTGGAACTAGAGAGAATGTGAGTCCTTGTACAAGTGTTCCTGATGAAGTGAAAATGTTGTTTGTTAAAATGCTAGAAAATAGAGAAAAAAGTAAATATGCTAGTTGTGTTGAAATATTTGAAGAGGCAACTGCTCAAGATGCTAAAGCGAAGGAAGGGACATCAAAAACTACCAAACAGAAAACAATGAATGAGATGGTAAAAGATAGAGAGTTAGCGATTCAAGATATTTGTAAATGCATCTATGGTAATGCTTTATCATTTAATTTGGTGAGAAGCCCACTGTTCATTCAAAGGTTAAAATCTGTTGATGAATATGGCAGGAGTTTGAAACCTCCAAATTATCATGAGGTGAGAGTTTCTCACTTGAAAAAAACAGTTGATAAAATTCAAGAAAGTTTAGCAAAGTCTAAGAAGGAATTGGAGAAATGGGGTTATACCTTGATGTGTGATGGTTGGACCGATGGTAAAGAAAGGTCTCTTACTAATTTTTTTAGTTAATAGTTCTAGTGGAACAGTTTTCCTAAAGTCAGTGGATACAAGTAGTGTGATTAAGGATACTAAACAAATGTTTGAATTACTAGACAATATGGTTGAGGAAATTGGGGAGGATAATATGGTGCAAGTTGTAACAGATGGTGCATCAAATCTCGTGGCAATAGGGAAGATGTTAGAAGAGAAGAGAACAAAATTATTTTGGTCCCTTGTGCAGCACACTGTCTTGATTTAATCTTTGAAGACATTGGGCGACTTTCAGTATTTTATAATACCATCACCAATGCAAAGAAAATAACAACCTTCATTTATAGGCATACATAGGTCCCTAACTTGTATCGAAAGTATTCTAAAGGAAGAGAATTAGCTAGACCGGCAGTGACAAAGTTTGCAACAGCTTATCTTACACTAAGTTGCATATTGAAACAAAAAAATGCTCTTCAAACCACGTTTGCTTCAGATGATTGGATTTCTAGTTCTTTTGCTAGTAAAAGTGAGGGCAAGCAAGTGGTGGACATGGTTTTTGGGGATTCTAGATTTTGGAGTTCCATCAAATATTGCTTAAAGTGTGTGAGTCCACTTGTAAAAGTTTCAAGACTTGTAGATGGTGACTTTAAAGCTGCTATGCCATATATTTATGAAGCAGTGGATAAAGCCAAAGAAGAGATTGCTAACAATTTTGAAAAGAAGGAATCAAGATATAAAAAAATATGGAAGATCATAGATACTCGTTGGAATTTGCAATGACATAGACCCCTCCATGTGGCTGCCTACTTTCTTAATCCTAAGTAAGTTTTATACACTTTAAAGTTTAAATTTAAAATTTAAATATTTATTGTTTATTTGTATGTTAGAACTTAGAAAAACATAACTTTTTTATTATTTTCGTAGGTTGATGAAAAATTTAATGCGGACAAGAAAGTTTATTTTGGTTTATATGAAACTATTGAGAGAATGATTCCGAATAGAAATACAAGATTTTTAGTTGATCAACAACTTGAAGCATTCAAGTCTGCTAAGGGCCTTTTTTGGAAGGAGCATGGCAATAGATACTAGAAACAAAAAGCAACCTGGTATCGTTCTCTAGTCTATAGTCTATACTACTTAGAAGAATTTAATTTTTAATCTTAATAATAAATCTGAATTTTTGAAATTATTTCTCATTATTGTATCTTTTTTTAGCTCTTTGGTGGGAAAGTTATGGAAGAGAGGACAAGAAGTTGCAAAAGATAGCAATGAGGATTTTGATCAAGTGCATACTAAGCGAAGAAATCGTTTAGAACAACAAAGGTTAAATGCACTTGTATTTGTCAAGTACAACCTTCAACTTGAGATGAGACAAAAGATTAGAGAGGAAAAAGGAGAGACATATATCCAATCTGTTTATCAGATATTGAATCTGATGATGAGCGGATCACTGAGAAAGAAAATCCATGCTTGCCAGTGGATGGGTCATAGATGAACATACATGAGAGTTTTGCTCTTGATGAAAGAGCTCCAAGTTAAAAAAGAAAGAGAGGTATAATATTTTAAAGCTAAACTTAAGTTAATTTTAGTTTAAATATATATCATCATGCTTATTAAGTTTTTTTTGCCCCTATAGGTCCAAGAAACTTGAATGCCAAAGCCAATAACAAAGGAAAATCTTTAGTAAGACAAGAGAATGAGAATGAAGATGATGCTGAAGACGTGGAAGAGGATGACGAAGAAGTGGCATTGTTAATAGAGGATGATCATGAATTGAGTGACATTGATCTTGGAGGTGATGAATGATGAATTCAATTTTATGTTCAGTGATTTTAGTCTTTTTAAGCTAGGATTTTGATTTTTGAATTGATTTTGAGGACTATTTGTCTTTAGAATTTCATATGTTGGCTTTTTCATTTTTTTTGGGAGGTCTAAAGCACCTAATATTTACAAACTTTTCATATCCTTTTATACAAAAATTACTTATATATCATCCTTAATAATTATTTATGAATCTTACGATTCACTATTCGTATCTCGCTTTGATAACCATGCTTCAAAACGCAAGTACATATGTTAATACATTTTTACTCCCCTATCACCACTAAGCTAGACCTAGACTAATAAGCATCACGTCACCACATGTATTTATTATTATTTGTTCTACTCCTCTTTGCACTTATCATCTCTCCCGATCACATTTTATTGTTACAAACACTAATAGTATATGAAGAAACAGCCCTACCATCAGAACATTTATACCTTGTTGTATTGTTCTTGCAGAGAACTGTCTGCTCCTTCTGAACCTGAACCAATAGCTTTAGCATTGCATTGCCAAAATGTTCCCGACGGATCAGTATAATATCTGCATATCAGAAGCCAGAGTCAGCTAAAGATCCACAAAATGAAAGACTTCAACGAGGAACTAGTATCAATAAGACCAGCAACAACAAAATAAATAATTTCATTTGCAGCACGTAAAGATATTAGAGTTCCTATTAACGTATATAGCATAGAATCAGATATTTTTCTTAGGATATTATCATTACGATATTATGAGCCTTTAATACTAAGGCTCCCCTACGTTGTATAAATGCAGCCCTTCTAATGGTGTATAAATACAACCCTTGTATCAATTAAGACCAGCAACAACAAAATAAATAATTTTCTTTGGAGCATGTAAAGATATTAGAGTTCCTATTAACGTAAATGGCATTGAATCAGATATTATTCTTAGGATACTATCATTATGATATTATAAGCCATTAATACTGAGGAACCTCTACCTTATACAAATGCAACCCTTCTAATGGTGAATAATGCAAGAAATTCATCCCAGTTTTCCTCTAAACTTAATAGAGGATAAAGGAATGGAGCCTAAAAAATGAAAAATTAAAATAAATAACAAGCAGCATTAATTGTGATGTGCATGTCTATAAGACTTATATAGATTGAGCCTTCATAGAGACCAGGATTATCCTAAGCGAAGAAAAGGAACAACTGTGCAAGAAACTGCTAATACCATCAATTATGAGACGAATGCCTTTTAGTATTTTTCTTCCTCTCAATTCCTAATCTATGGCATTCTAGTAAAAAGATTGCATCAGATTCTAAGAACAAAAGCCTTCCATGAAAGGCCAAAAAGCCCACCCCAAATACTCCTGCAGCAGCAGGCTTCCTTTCTTTTAATTCTGTAAGCCCTTGTAATAATTATTCAACATTTTTCATTTTTATTACTTTTATAAAGTGGGGGATGGGGCACACTAATCATTTTCCATTCCCAAAATCACGTTTTTCAATCAATTCCCTTCTAATCGATGTACCAAATGGGCTGTTGAAAACAAATTTCTTCAAGTCTCCAAGGCTTTACAACATTCCACACAAATATCAGGAGGTAATTCCTCATGAACCCACTCAACTAGCAATAAATGATAACTGATAACTAGATTCTTTACCATATGCCACATAAGGGATTCAACTGATAGGATGCCCACCTATTATTACTGTCAGAAATCGTAGCCCAAAATTCCCTCTTGACCATTGCTAGAATATCTTGTATTCAAGGCCCTAACATCTTGGCACAGATCATAAGCGACTTGACTTTTATTCTGCATTAATTACCTATCAACGTAATCGATTCCTGCCTAATTGTAAGGAAAGCCCAGCATCCTATATGAGCATTGGGTTACCTATCAATAATATACACACGAAGTATTCCAGTCTACCCCTCTCTCTCTCCACGTTCAAACCTATACTATCCAATAATTACCTATAGTTGGAGAAAGAAAGACATAGTAGGATGTACCCTATCGCTTTGAATCGAGGTGAAATATTTTTCTCATAGAATCATCAGTAGTAATGACACATGGGAATTAGGAATAGGGTAGTTTGGGGATGTAGGAATTAAGACTATAAATGGGGGCTTTGATGGGTGTAATGGGTGTTTAGTGAATTAGTATTTTCTTGTCTTTTGGTCTCTTCTCCCTTTCCAATGCTAACAAAGGTATCAAAGCCTAGCCTCTGGCCACAGTCGCCGTTGCCAGAAGGTCCCTCAATGATTTTCAACACCATTATGGCAGTGCCAAACTCTATCCATGAAGGCCTTGACGACTTGGCACGTCGCCTTAAGCTTCACCAAGCCACCTTCACTTCTATCAACAACCATTTGGACCAGAATGCTCTCGCTATCACTGACCTCAAGCACTCTTACAGTAATGCACTTACGGCATCTTATCTATGTGATTTAGGCTCCTCAAGCATATATGGACCCAAACACCTTCGGATTGATACGGGGCGTACAGTCATTGAAGTATGTTGAATGGATGTAGGGTGTGCAATTCCTGAAGATTCAGTGTTGGGGGTCACTTGGGCTCAAATAGAGGATGACTTTGGGCTCCTGGACTAAAGGACTACTGGAGGAGGCTTCGGTTTTGATGCTCATTAATTTTACTTCAAATTTCTTTTCACTTTTATGAGTTTGCAACTATGTTTAAAACAATAATAATAATAATAAGGAAGGAGAAAAGAAGACAGAGAGCTAGAGAAGGAGTTTTAGTTTTAAGTGTTTTTTTTCCCCACTGCTTTTGTACTGATGCTTGAGTGCAAGGATCTTTTCCTTGGGGGGGGGGGGGTTACATTGATACATGGAATTAGGGATAGGGTCAGGGGTAGTTTAGGAATATACGTATTAAGACTATAAAAAGGGGGCTTTGATGGGTGTAATGGGTGTTGAGCGAGTTAGTATTTTCTTGTTTTTAGTCTCTTCTCCCTTTCCAATGCTAACAAGTAATCTAAAGTATTGCTGTATGAAGAAGATAGGCAATGAATCTTTTATGAAATTCATGCGATTCTGAAGTCTTTGCGTGTATATGAAGTTAGATTCTGACTTGTTCCCATAAATAATTCACCTACTGTTATTCTCATTACCCTCAGAGTCTGACTTGTTCCCATAAATGACTCACCGTTATTCTCATTACCCTAATTCTATCATTAACCCTGAAGACCTTTGCTTTCATGATGGATCAGCAAAGCTAAAACAATTGCTACAATGAAATAAAGAAAAAACTGAAAGAACCGACAAGGGCATGAACAAGAGGTAGGAGGGAACAGTTTAAAAAGTACTACCTCGGGTCCTAAATATAAAATCTAGTTTCCAGAGGTAGCACATAAAGAGGAAGGCTGAGAAAGAAGGGAGTAGGAAGAATTTTCGTAAGGTTTTGGTGGAAAGCCAACCTCTTCATAGTTGGCAACCCTGTTCTGTTATTGAAGGAACTAGCCTTGCATCTTTTTGTGCTTGTAGTGTGTATTGTGAACAAATGCGTGTCCTTTTTTTTTTTTTTCTTTTGAGTGAGATTCAAGGAGAGTGATCCTCTTATAGTGGTTATCTACTAGCTTTTTCCAGAAAATATTTCTACATTGATATCGGCACTCAACTGGTTCGCCATACATCATGTAATGCATGCATTCTTGTTGACGGGAGGTTCCAAACAGAAATCTTCCTCTAACCTCCAGCAGACAAATAGATAGAATACACCCTATTGTACCTCGTGAGAGATGTGCCAAACCAAGGGAAAAGGAAAAACAAGGAATAGATAATGGTTAAGAGAACAAAAGCATGCGATTGAAAAACCTTATGGGCGTACAGTTTGTTCTAAGGTGATATACTAATAAATATTCTCCACAAATTCACAAGCCCATGCATTAAACATATATAAATTGCATTCTACTGCCATTAAAATGAGACAAACAATCAGTGACAGCCATAATATTGTAGTACACGTCACAAGTAGCCATTGCACAGTAAAATGAAAAAGGCGTACTCACAAACTAGGTCCATTCTCATCATGGCCTGCAATGAGGAGAGACACTCCAAAGGGTCGTGACTGTCAAGACGAAGAAAAAATATAGATCATACGTTAACATGCATCCTTGGCAGATTTGGAAGGGGAAAAAAAACGTTAAAATACTGGAGCAACCAAATAAAAATAAGGATATTTTCCAATAGAAAGGAAGGCATTAATGGCAACCAGTCTATATTTTAGAAAATTCAAATTAATTACAAGAATTAAGATGAAATAGGATCAGAGCAAGCATAAGAAATGAGGATAGGAGATGTCAAAGAAAGTATGAGAGCTAATAGAACCTTTACTAATGAATCTATCGACATTACCAAACCCTAACTAGTAAAGGATGTATAAAACTCCGGATGCATTTCGAAACACAGGATAATAGGAAATTTTAAAATTCAAGAAGGAAGATCCTAAAAAAAGATAACTCATTCAAATTCTGACTTTAAATTTTAGAATCTTATTTTTTATATTTATCCATAACTCCTAATTTACAAATAATGAATATCGTTTTTTAATCTCTTTTCAACATCTATTGTTCTCTCCAAGATGGAGAGAACTTGATCTCATGTCTTAGGGTAGTTTCAAATAAATTTGACGTAACAAACTCGTTTAGATTTGGCAAAAGGTGCAGTTAAATCTGAATGTAGTATTCTAATGACTTAACTTCAAATTACTATTCAGAATTAGAATGACTTCATTCTCTAAAAACGCATGACATGCATACCCATACATCATCAAAACTTAAGTGATGATATGTTCAAAAAGACTTGTCGAAACTTGAGCGAATGAGATGCCCCAATCCCATATTGAGTAGCATAAGATGCTCAATGAGTTAAGACTTATAGGGTAGACTGTCCCGCCTCAATAGTGAGCTTTTGGGGGAGGCTTCCCCATCCAAATTGAATAAGCAATCGGTGGCAAAGCTGGTGGTTACCAGTACCCCACCACCCTTGGCTGGCAAGGAAGTCAAATGCCATGATGTTAGCTCTCCGAAGATGAGGTGCATCAGGCCCAAATTGAATAGTATCAGAAACTCAATAGGAAACTCATTTGCGTTACTTCTCCAATCTCAATAGCTAGCTTTTGGTAGAAGGTTACCCATCCCAATTAAGTGCCACACACCACCAACTAATTTTGTTTTTTTTAGCAAAAGCCACCACCAATTAATATTTATCAATTTACAGTTCATAACTTATGTATAGTATATTTGGAGGAAGAATTAAAGCCAAGGAAACAAAACTCATCTCACAATAATTTATTAATAACAATTGTTACAAGCACTTCAACTCCCCATGAATTCATCCATTCTAATCATTCTTACCCAAAGTTAATATATTCCAATCCTTTGAGGACATTATTTATGTGACTCTAAGGTGTCATTCCTAATTTTCCATTTATCTTAGATAAATCCTTGAACTTCAGCTATCTAACCCTTGCACAGCATGCATTTGCAGCTTCACTTGTTTACAATCTTTTCCAGAGTAACTTGCATCTCTTGAGTGTACATGACTGAAAATTAAGGGTGTTTTCAGAAACTAATTCAAACATCAAATTTGATCCTCAAAAACAATGCAAAGCACACATTTTCTGCAAGAACATGATGAATAAAAGCAGCTCCAATCTTTAAAAAGTACAAATAATTCTTACCTAATTACCTTCATCTTTACCACATTTTTTTTTACATGGAATCACTAAGCAATCGAACATTCTGTCCCAAAGATACAACATCACAGACATCTAAGGCACAACACTTAACTTTAAGGTTATACTTCAATTACACAAGCAAGAGGCGCATTCTCCATCATCCAACCAATTTATATCTACCAGTTAAGCTCATGAAAACGAATACACAGACCACTGACACTGAATAGGCATAAAAGACACTTATTCCGGAGTATATGCAAGTTACAAAGCCACATAGCAACAACTGCTTATAACATGTGCCCATATTATGCATACCATGTAACATCAAATGGAACGCAGCATATATTGAGAAAGCCAAGTTGTTCTTTACCATTGATTCTTCATCGCCTTCACCAAATCGCAAGGCTAGATCACATAGAGCTTGGGTTGTAGACTCTACAGTCATTGGCTCCCCATAGGAGAACCTATGATTCTGTGAACAATAACATGATACATGTAAATCAAATAATCAGCTAACAATAAAAGAAAACAAGGAACAGCCACAGAACCTGAGTTTCCACTCGTGCATGCTCAACAAGTGTTCGAGCATCAGCAATTAGTCCACTCATTGCACAACCTATGTGCTGATCAATTTCCATAATTTTCTCAACACTGCTTGGCTCCTGCAAGAGAAGTTCAGGCAAAAAAATTGAAGTCAGTCGCACAAATATATTTATACCACAGCCCAAAGAATATGTGGCTTGAATTGAGTGGATATCATTAGAAATTGTTAGTAATGGACCTTGGGCCTAAAACCCTAACCTAGCTTTCAAGTTTTCTACCTAATTAACCTACGTTACTAAGGTGCCGTCAAGCTAGATAGTATTAAATCTGTTAGATATTATTTTGATTTTTTGCATCTGATTGTATCCTAGAATCTCGGCCTATCCCTAGAATGTCGTGATCTCAGTCACTCTTGACTACTCCCATGTATCTATTTACACCGCTGGCCATTCTTAATAAGATGCAACATATTTTTATCACAAAATCACACAGAAACATATAGCAACATTTTGAGATCTTCCCCTCATAAGTTAAGCATAGACAATAATCATATTTCTTAGACCAAACAGAACACCATATAACTGTAGATTAAGTTAGAATATAAAATAGATATTATGTCCATTTCTATTAGAACCTAAAGATAATAACATCTTTCACACGATGAAAAAAAGGTGAAAGAAAACCAAGGTTAGAAATATTAAATGTCAAGGTACAAACACAATTTAGCTACCGCCCAGTATTATTATTAATATCACAACAGAGCCAGAAGTAAAATAATCTCAAAAGAATATATTTTCGTGAAATAAATAATGATGCAAACACAACCAACAGAATGACCCACAAAGTACAATTTTCATCAAGTAAATCTACATCAAATTTCAACACGCAATTTTCTTACATATATACTACTCATCACCTGCTTCAATAACAGAGCTAGCGTCGCATTTCATAAAAATGTTTTTAGCCAGTGACACTACAAAAATGCAATTTGGTAAATAAACACACCAACAGGGGTGAAGTGATACGCTTTTCAACTGCAAGGACAACACCTTCTTTTGTCTTCAACCCAATTGCAGTTGATCCCAGCTGCAGCCAACAAAAGCCAATTATAATTTACAATTGATGCATATTATTACGCCAGCACAGGATCAGAAGAAACAAAACACCGGAAAAAGTCATAAACTGCTCACTCCCAATTAGCTGTAACAGCTCAGAAAATAAGCAAATAACAGATATGGGAAGCATGAAATAAGCCTAGCCTCCCCATGCTCCACTATTGTTAGTAGGGGCTTGGGCAAAATTTAGGTCCTAGGACAATCAGAGTTAATATGTTGATTTAATCCTAGATAGCAGCATATTCTCCTTTTTAAAATTTTGAATTGTTGATTTGATTGTGATTCCCAATTATCATGTAATCAAGGCTGAAACCTGGTACAAGCCTATAAATATTTGTTTCAAGTCAATGAATAAACAATCAGTTTTTGCATCAAATACTTTAATTATTAACCAAAAAGTTCCAAAATATAAATATGATTCATATGAAAAAATGAGAGGGATTGATCACATAGAAATAATATGTCTTAACCATGGGGGAAAAAATAGAACGGAAATGAGAGATCACTGTGAAGATCACCGTACCTTGATGGCCTCAATTGCATATTCAACCTGAAAAAGCCGGCCTTCAGGAGAAAACGTATTGACTCCACGGTCATACTCAGTCCTTTCTCACATCCAAACACAACAAACAAAAGATTCAGATGGTTCCAGAAGAAACTCCATATCAACTTGTAAATACAGGGCTGAAGAAAGCGAGAGAGAGAGAGAGAGAGAGAGAGAGCATATCTTGCGTTAAAGAGAAAAACCGGGATTCACCTTGTTAGAAACATCTTCGTTCTGATTGGATGAGATCACTAAATAACACAGAAAGGGAGGAGAGGAGATTAGGACGAAGATAAGGAATTAAAGCAAGGAGAAAGAACACAAGAAGTCAACAAAACATCATTAGAATTCAGAGAACGTGGATAGAACAGAAAAGGAAAAAAAGAATTTTGGAACGGGGAGGACAAGGGTGAGCAAAAAAGGAAGAGTCACGTGGCAGTGCATTAGCCCGGGGGCTGGTCACAGTAGCCCGAGGTTTGGTCTATTTAGGTGAACAGCCCGAAGGCCGGTCCAGCCCATCAAATAACTTGTTCACAGTGGTGCAGTTGATCTAGTCTAGGTCCAGATTCTGAAATTTTCCTAATTTTTTTTTTATTACCAATCAAAGTCTAAACAATACACACACACACACAAAAGAACTCTAAAGCAACGACCAAAGTCCGTAACCTAACATCAAACATCAAAGTTCATTACACAAAAGCAAATATCAAATGATAATCAATCTCAAAGTATTATAATTTACAACAGTACCAGACTCGTCAAAGTGACAATATACCTCTAATAATATGAACATGAAATAAGAATAGAACAAGAATAATGACAGGGAGTCAGGGACAACAGAAAAAAAATAACACTCCCATCACATTCCAACAACAAATAAGATACAAATCTGAAATTGACAGGGACAATATAATACAAAAAGATTACTCATTTTGATATTCACATATATGTACACATCAGCCACATGCATCAATATATATACATATCAACATTGAAACTGTTCAAACTTTTAAAGTTCTAATACACTCGTAAAAGCTAATTTTGGCACCGTTCATGACTCTAATTACACGATTCAATCCTCAAGTTTTCCGTTATATCTGACTGGTTTATTTGGCAAATGAATATCAGCGAATGGTCATAGTCTTCTCATAAATTCGTGGACTAATACCACATTAAAATCCAACAACTAACAATAAACAACTTACTCCTCATTCTAACTTCATTGCGAGGCTTTTCTCAAACTTCAACGCACTTAACTTTCATCACAACAATTTTTTGGCCTATATTTTCTTAGAAGCATTATTTGTGGGTAACTATGCATAAAAAATATGAATACAAGTGTCCCTCAATCGATTCAGATACTGATATTACAATACAGAAATTATTACGGTTCTATATTAATTAATATGCACTTAGGAATTACCACCCAAAGAGTGGAACATACAATAAGGGGAGAAAAAATGTTATCAGCAGGAAATTTCATCATATTTCAGACACTTCTAAGTGAGAGAGAAGGGGGGCAAAAGCCATATTTATCACCTTATCTGGTACAGTAGGGACGGAAGTGCCGAGCAGCGGCGAGCAACAGTGGCGACAGGCCGAGAACTTGAAGATGAAAGAGAAGGGGAAGCCGAGAACTTGAAGACGAAGGAGATGGAGAAGAAACGTCGAACGCTAGACAAATGGAAGCTCCTCGCTCGGCCTTACGCTGTCATGCAGTAGCAGATTCAAGCAAGAGAGGAAGAAGGAGGAGGAGACGCGATCTCGGGTCCGCCGCTCGCAAGTGGAGAAGGTCGGGAGGGAAGGGAAGGAAAATCGCAGATGGGAAAGAAACGAATTCGGGGGTGATCGCATGGAACCGGCACTGTTTGGATGCACTTGCAAACCATGGCTTGGAAGCCTGATTTGCACAAAATGCTATCCAAACACCCTCTCAAAAACCAAAACCATGGTTTTGGGTCAAAACCATAGTTTTAGAAAAAAAAAAAATTTTGTTTTAAAAAAAAAAGAGAGAGTATAAGAACCTATAGGATATGTATCTTGTTATTTTTTTATAAACATATTTTTTTATAAACATATTTAATCTTATATTTATAATATATATACATATTAATTATTCATTAATTATATTATCTTATGTGTTATTAATTATGTTAATAAAAAATATATTATTAACAATTTTATTCCACTAAATTAAAATATATCATAAAATCTATTTTTTCTGTAATTATCATATTAACTTATTTCTTTTTTTAGTAATTTATATATATAAAAAGTGCTTCTGATAACAACTATCCAAACACTCTCACTTCTCAAAATCACTTTTTCATAAAATCTATTCTTTCCAGAATCTATTCTTCCCAGAATCTATTCTCCAGAATCACTTTTCCAAATCACGGTTTGGTTTCATCCAAACACACCCCAACCATGTTTGGAAAATAGCTTTCGCAAATTTTAAAAAAATATATTTTGAGAATAAATTTTGAAAAAAAAAATTTTAAGAATAGATTTTAAAAAAACTGATTTTAGTAAAATGAGAATATTTTAGATAGTTGTTATTAGAATTTTTTTTATATACAAATTATTAAAAATAACATAAATCAATGGGAAAAAGACAGTAAAATACCCTCAAAATTACTAAATAATAAATTAGGGTAGGTAAATTTCAAAATTCCAATTCAGACCCCAAGTACCATTTTGGAATTTTCAAATCTTGTAAAATGACAACATTGTCCTTACTGTCGGTGACTACTTCAATATAGCTATTCACTACTCTATTTTAACTATTAATAACTTTTGTTTTCAAAGTTTCAATGGATATTTTTATATAGCTATTGGCTACACAAGAGTAGTAAATCGCATTACTGGAGTAGTCAATAGTTTAGCAAGAGTAGTCATCAGAATTTAAAAATAAATGTACTCAATAGCTAAAAAAAAGTAGTCAATACATAAGCAAGAGTAGTCATCAAAATTTAAAAATAAATGTAGTCAATAGCTAAAAAAGAGCAGTCAATACATAAGAAAGAGTAGTCATTGGAGCTCCCCTGACCAGTCACTGGAGTTCCGGTAACGTGTCATCAAAGTTCAAAAATAAATGTAGTCAATAACTAAAAAAGAGTAGTCAATATATAAGAAAAATTAGTCATTGGAACTCCGACAACCAATCACCGGAACTCTGGTAACCGGTCGCTGGAGCTCCGGTGGTTGGTCGCAAGCAGGGTCGTCGGTGTCAGAGCTTCGGCGGCCGGAATTGCTGATGTGGCAGTATTTAAAAAAAAGTAAAGGGCATTTGTGTAATTTTACAACATTTAAAAAATCCAATAGTACCTGGGGTCTAAATTGGGATTTTGAAATTTATCTACCCTTTTTTTTCATTTAGTAATTTTGAAGGTATTTTAGTATCTTTTTCCCTAAATTAATATGATAATTAGATAAAAATATATTTTATTTTATATTTTTGTTTAAAATAATAAATGATATATGAAAAAAATTAATTAATATTACCTTTGATCCTTAGTATGAGACCTAATCGGATATTTATATTGATTTTGAATATAAGACACCAATTTATCTTGTCTCACACATTTATCCATTTTTTTAAAGTAGTCCCGTGCAAATTTGCACATGTTAAATGTTCTATCAAATAGTAGTCTCAATACACATCATTAACAAGTATCTAAGAGAATGCAACACCTATTTATTATAAATAAATAATTTAATTAATTTTTTAATACTGATAAATTAGTTGTTTAGCTCTTATATTAAGGATCGAACCCAAAGCAAGGTTTTATATCTTCAAAAGCAAAAAAAAAATTACTTCATGAAAAACCATGGTTTTATACCCACAACCATGGTTTTCAAATCAAAAGTAATTTCGCAAAAAATTAAGATACTTATTACTCTTATTCAAACCATGGTTTTAAATTTAAAATTGATTTTGAGAAAAAATATGGTGTTTAGATAATTTTTTTCCTCAAAATTATGGTTTAAAGAAATATCTAAACACCCCTGAAATAAATTTCACGGCGTTCAGTGGAAATGGTTTTAAAAATCATTTTAGGGCCCGTTTGGTACCTGGAATTGATTTTGAAGGAAATAGAAATGGATATGGATATTGAAATGGAAATGGATATGGATATGGAAATGGGGCTTAAAAATATGTTTGGTATACACATGGAATTTTCAAAGAAAAATACCAAAATGCCCTCCTCTAAAGACTCATTCTCTCCGACCGAAAAGTTAAATCAACCCAGCTTCACACAAAACTTCATCGCAACCCAGAGACCACAGTCTTCTTCTTCATCGCCATTTCAGATACTAGTCACGAATCTGGAAAAATCAATTGAGAAACAAACCCAACAATACGGGTACAGACATCTATTAGCAAATTTTCAAAGGTCATATGAATCAGATAGATCATCTAAGTCTGCAATTTTATTTACAAAAATTGAATAAAACATTAAGAGGAATCAAACCCAGCAATCAATGCAAAAATAAAAGCATAAATCAACATGAAAAATAAATCTGAAAAATCAAAAGGCAAAAGGGATTTTTTTCCCCTTTTGGCAAGAGTCCTTGCTAGCCAAAAACCACACACGATGGAGGTGACATCGGAGACAAGGATGATGGTGTAATGCGCGACCCATCTAGCAACTTCAAGCTGGGGATTGAAGAAATTAGAATCGAACACCAATATGCACCCATAATCAATTGTAACTCATAGAATTGTGAGGAACCCAAATGGAATCGTGACTTAGATCTGAGAAACCCAGAAGAAATAGTGAACTCACAATCAAGGATGAGCAATCAGAGAAGATCTACAGTTCTCCGTCATTAAGGAGAAGGGTGGGAGGTCGTCATTGCTGTCATCCTCACCATTGCCTCCCTGCTGCCCTCGCCGCCACCTCTACCTTCTTCACCCTTTGGCATTTTCAAAGATCTAAAGAAGTCGAAGACAGACAGAGCGGAAGAAGTCAAAGACGAAGTAGAGTGATCTGGATCTATAGAGGAGATGGTGGGGGCTTCGTCAGTGATGGGGTCTGAAGTTTGAGGGGCATAAGCTTGCTAGCGGTAGGGGGAGGAGATCGCCGGCAGCAGGATCAGAAGCTTGAGGGGGTAGTAGTTCGCGTGAAGCGTGGAGGGGCAAAAATGAATAATGTTACATGGAATTGGAAATCTTCGGGTTTTTTGATGGAAGCCAATTCCAGTAGTTTGGCTTCCATGTGGAGCCCAATTCCATGTGCGCTTAGCGTACCAAACATCCAATATGATGGAATTCATTTCCATTTCCATTTCTAACCCCCTCAATTCCAGCATACCAAACGGGGCATTAGGCATTGTTTGCTTGGAAGGTTTTTGAAGAGAGGAAAGGAAATGGGAAAGGAGGAGAAATTGTGTTTAGTTTAAAAAATGGAGCGAAGGAGAAGGAAAAAATTTTGTCATTTAGTGCTCCCTACCCTTCTTTTGCTCCCCTCTAAAATTGGGATTTTTTTGGAGGGGAAAGAGATATTATATTTTATGTTGACTAAATTACCCATGTTAATTTTTTAATATTTCAAGTTTATCCTTTTTAGTAAGAACTTTTTTTAACTCTTTGCTTTTTTTTACTCTTTTTTTCTTTTCAGCCCCTACTATTCTTCTATTGATTTTTTTTACTCCTCAAAGATTCTTTTTTTTTTCCTGCATATTTTCTTACTCTGATTTCATCATTTCTCACGTTCTCTACCATTAATCTCCCATATCTTTTCCTCTTGTCTGATCCTTCATCTCATTAATCTCAATTTTATTTTTTTCCACAAAACTCTATTTATTATCTAATTAAGTATGTGAGGTTACGCACATCATGTAATTAAGGATGGAATAATTCAAAATTTGGAGCATAAATTTATTTATAATTTATATAATATGCTAAAGATTATAATTTTTTATTGACATTTATTTTGACATATGATTATTTATAATCTATTTGTTATGTCTCAAGGTATCTAGTTTTTTTTTTATTCACAAATTAGAAAATAATAATTATGATATAAATATCATAATAAAATAATAAAGAAATCTAAATAAAGAGGTAAAGACATATTTGTCAACTTATAATTAGCTCTCCTTCCTTCTCCTCCTAAACCAAACAAGACATCTCACCTCCCTTCTCTTTCCCTCCAACCAAACAAAACTTGTACCCTCCCCTCCCCTCCCCTGAACCAAACAAAGCCTTAGGTGAGGGCTGGTTTCGTTCAAGGAAAATTTGGGCTCGGGAAAGGAAAATCCAAATTTTTCATTGGTGGCGTTGGTTTGGTTAGAGTGGGAACGAAACAAAAGATGCAGCCTAAAATTGTAAATAAAAAAAACAAGAGTGGAGGTTGACATAGACGATATTGTTGTGTATGGAGAAGGCTCGAGAGGATGAATATTGTTGTGAAAATATTGAGAGCAGGAGCTAGCTTTGTTGATAGGTTTGTAATTATCCTCTACTCGTATTTTGTTTTTCATTTGCGATCTTTTTCTTTTCTTGCTTTGTCTATTACTTTTGTTATGTGGGAGTTAATAGAAGGAATGAAAACACTTTGAATGAATTTAAACTGGGGTTTTTTTGTGTGAATTAATAAACATGTGTTGAAGATGGAAGGTAATGAACATTTTGCAAATCATGGACTAAGAGTACGAAGATATGTGTCTGGAAGTCATGGTTGGCTGCTCAGCAATGGTTATGGGTGTGAGAAAGCTCTTAATTATAATGATCGTTAGTGTAGCAGCAACTATGAGCGGGTTGTTAGGGAAGTTGCCATGCTTATTTGTGAGCAAGTTGTCATGTTCCTGCACATTTTTGGTGATTGCAAAAGGGTTCCACTATTGTAATAAATATATGTGTATATGTATATAAATCATAACCTATTTAGCTGGTTTAGGTTTGTTCCATTTGTGTCCAATTTCAAGTTGTGAATTTACTCTGTTCATATATGAAAAAACAGAGCAAAACAAAGTTAGTGTTGTGCCTATGTGAATTCAAGTTTTGTATGCAAGGTTACAATGTATGGCAATGAAGTCTGAGTTTTTATGAGGAATCTCGAATTTGTGATCATGGTTATGACTTATGGCAGTGAATTCAGACTTAGTAAAGAATCTGCTTAAAATAATAAACTTTTAAAAATGAAATAACTTCCCAGGAAAGGATTTTTTTTTTTTTAACTTTGAGTACACAAGAAGATAGAAACCAAACTATAGTTTCAGAAGTGATTTTACGGTATACGAATTAAATATGTGGAGGAGGTTATCTCAATTTGCAGAAAAATATTTTTCAAAAGCACTTCTCATGCCATCCAAACACCTAAGTTTGGAATTTTGAGTGAATTTATCTTTTAATTTCTTCTATGATTTTTAACTTACATTTTATATACTATTTTCAAAAAATAACTTGACTTCATGCGAATTTATATTTGTGCATATCAATTCCTAAACAAAATTAGAATGTATAATCTTTGTATAACATTTATATTTTTCTCATGCTGGACTTGAATATTTTGATATCTTCAATACATTTTATTTATTTATTTCTATTAATTTTTATCTATAGTGATTGTTACATTTTTATTGTATATTAATATTTATTTATTTAAATTATAACTTATTGAACTTTTTCATAATATTATTATTATTCTGTAAAGTTAAAAAATATTTTTTATTTATATCATTTTTTATTTAAAAAAACCATTTCTTTATTTGACAATGACATATTTTTTTTATTAAGGGTAATATCATAAAATAGTACTACCTCCGGTCCTTAATATAAGACCCTGTTTGACTTTTATTTTGGTCCTAAATATAAGACATCAATCTACTTTATCTATCATATTTACTCAATTTTTTCCAAATAATCCTTCTAATAATTATAGGTCTAGTTAATATAATTGATTAGTAAGGATATTTTAGGAAAGACAACACTTATTTAGGACAAATAACTAACTTAACTTATTTTTTTAATCTCCTCAAATTAGTCAATTGGCTCTTATAATTAGGACCGGAGGTAGTATAATTTTTGAACCTACTTTCATCTAATCAAACATAAACTTTTCATTGAAACCATTTTCAATTTTAATGTCAATCAAACACTTACTTGGCTAGAAATTTTCCACTATCTTTCTTTTAGTTCTTTTCCATTTATTTCTATTCCAATGAATTCTATGAACCAAATCGGCCCCAAAACATGTGAGGATAGTTTTTTCTCGATTTACCTAAAAATACTTTTTAAAACCGATTCGGAGTATCTCATCTTTCCTTCCCATCTTCTTTCCTCTTTTTCTTTTTCAAACCATTAGATTAACATATTTCAACAGTTTAAATTTTAATTTTCTATAAACTATTTATAAAAAGATTTTCAAAACATTTAATACATTTGAAAGGAATTAGAATTAAATTTTAATATAGTTTGTAATTTATTATTTACTTATTATCATAATTTAATATTTTAATAATAGTTTTACATTAAAATATTGATCTTAGGGGTAAAAAAGGAAGAGGATGGGAGAGGTTCCGAAATTTTTTTGAAACACCCCCCAAAAGTGATTAAGGGCTTGTTAGGTCTTGTTAGGTCTGATTAAAAAGCAGGGAAGGAATGGATATTTAATCAACCCTTGTTTGATTTATCCTTACATATTAGTTTATATTTATATTTATATATTACACAAATTAATATATATTAATCAAAACCTTCAGGGCAAAATTAGACTTTAACCCTATGATTGGTATGAGGAAAATAAAAGGGAAGGAAAGAGAGGAAAAATTTAATAAGCTTAATTTTAAAATTGAAGAAATGGGATTAAAATTTTTAATTAATTTTTATTACTCTTTTATCTTAGAACTTTTCTCTTTTAAATTTTTAAAACCCCACTTTTCTGATTTTTTTTAAATCAAGTTCGTTATTATCTCTCCCATTCCCTCCTCACCATTTTCCTAATACCAAACAAACTATAACTCTACATATATTTTGATTTATTTTTTGTTATTCAATTATATTGTTTTGTTTAATTACCATGCATAACAAATTATCATTTATGAGGTTTACAATTTATCTCTTTACTATAACCCTTAATTCTATTTTTGCTGCTGGCTTTGATTTATTCTAATGATAATATAATACTTTTAAATTTTAAATTATTATATCGGGAAGAAGTTATATTTAGTGAATATAATATATTTAACTTAGAAATCATATTAATGTGAAAATTTTTGAACCAAATAATATTGCATAATTGATTGGATGATATTCTTCCCACAATTAATGTAAATATAGAATGAAAAATAATATTAAAATTCAAATGTTATAAAAAGCTATGTTAAAAATTATGTTTAATTTAAGAGAGTATTAAAAATAAATAACTAAAATTGATTGGGAAGTATAAGAAATATGTAAAGAGAGACAG
The DNA here is from genome assembly GCF_004799145.2 of Neltuma alba. NCBI lineage: Eukaryota > Viridiplantae > Streptophyta > Magnoliopsida > Fabales > Fabaceae > Neltuma > Neltuma alba. The sequence goes on along the minus strand of NW_021634738.1, from coordinate 156,185 downwards.
AAAGACGACATAAACATATAGACAAAAATGTCATATGCTGCATGTGCAAAAGCTACCAGTAGGTTCCAAGAGATTTTTGCAAAAATCAGCTTTTGGCCTATAAATTGACCAAAAGCTTATCCAAACATGTGACAAATTAGTAATGGTGATTGTAAAATAAAATTTAAGAGACTATACAATTGATAGTTATCTATGCAAATTTTAAAACTCCTGATTTAAAAGAAATTACCTGTATATGATTCAAAATTTATAGGATAGTTTGGATGCAATTTAGTTTTTAAAACAGGGTTAATTTTGTTACTGGTCTCTAAAATTGTTTCAAGAACCATAACTAAAATAAAGTTAAAGTTCAAGAACCAAAATCATTAATTTTAAATTTTAAGATTTGTACAAATTTTAAAACTCATGATTCTTTTTTAAATAGATTACTTGCCTATGATCCAAATTTTACATGATAGTTTTGGTGCAATTGAGTTTTTAAAAGGGTTAATATAACGACTGGTCCTTATAGTTTGCCTTCATTTTGTATTTGATCCCTGAAGTTTTCAACGGAGCTTTTGGTTCCTCAAATTTGCTTCGTCCAAAACTGTTAGTCCCTCTAATTTAAAAAGGACTCGGTGCCCGTGTTAACGGTGTTAATGATGCTAATGTGTCTTTAAAACTGTTTAATTCGTTGATGCGACATGCTATGTGGACTTATGACCTGGAAATGTTTTTTTTAAAAAAAAAAACACTTGCTACATGGGTGGGTGACCGAGACCTGAAAATTGTTTTTTTTTTTTTTAAAAAAAGAGGTGAATGTAAAACACACACAGGGCACAAAGGAAAAGGGAACGCTAGTGCACAAGGAGAGATCTCGCTTGAGGTTAAAGGGAAAAAGGAAAAGGGAAACTTGGGCATCGGTGCTAGGCAAAGGGGTAGAAAAGGCAAAGAAGATTTGGGAAATGTATTTTGTTTGTTGCTTGTTTATTTGGGATATGTACGAGTTGTTAGAATTTATGTTTTTCTAATGACGAATGCATTTTCTAAATTTATAATTTCTAGCAAAACTATGGCATAAGAATTTTTTTTGATCAGTTTTCTCTACTATGTATTCAAGAATTGGTCTTCTCAAGCACATATTTGAGAAGCTTCCTACGTTTTGCTAAATTATCTTTCTCTAAACTATTTTTCTTTAATATATATTCGAGAACTTGTCTTTTTGAATACATATTCAAGAAGTGGTCTTTCATCTTCTCGAGTACATATTTGGGCTGCTCCTTATGTTTTGTTCAATTACCTTTTTCTAAACTGCTTTTCTTTGATATATATTCGAGAACTAGTTTTCTCGAATATATATTCAAGAACTGGTAATAATATTCAGCAACACACAGTCAAAACACTTGCTCATAGTCAACGTAGCCAAACTGTCCAATAGGTTGAACATTGCCCTACTTGGAAATACAACGTGACAAAAATTGCGCCTTAAAATACATTTAGGTTGAAATTGCGACAAACGAAAAACCTTAGGGGTTGGAATGCACTTTGACACAATATGAATTTATCAGTTATCAATTTACTAGGAAAATAAGTACTCCCTAGCTGTGAAAATTCTAGATTTATTCCTATTGCAACCAGAGAGCATATGACAACATATTAATGATTAAAAAACATATTCATAAAAACAAGTAACATAAGAACCAACGACTGTAGGACTGCACAAAAAATAGTGATCCAACTTATAAAGGTCAGGATAATCAAAAGGTCCATACAATCACTTCTAATCCCTGTCAAGTTTCCTTATATCCAAGTAACAAAAATGTTACTAAAGTATTACGTCCAAAATATTTTCACTAAAGTATTGCATCTAAAATATTTTCACTAAAATATTATGTCTTAGCTCAAGGCTGATTACTTCCTGAAGGAGTAACATGAATAGACTCTTGTGTGCAAGGAGGTTGACACATAGTTGTTGGATTTCGTTTGATTTGCATCTTGGGACAATGTGTCTTCTTTGGAGGTTGCTTCTTACCACCATCGCTTATGGATGGTTCCTTGCACGACCTTCTATTGTATCCATGTTTCCTACAATTAGAATATTTAAGGGTTGTATTTTGGCGCCTCTCCTTCTTAGTACCAGTTGTGTTCTCATCTGCCCCTTTTTTTGTTTTTTCGTTGGTCTCCCAAGACGCTTATGATATATTGGAGGCTCAATTGATTCACCATCTACTTTCGCCTACATGTTCTCACCATTGATAGGCTCAATTACGAGAGAGTAACAAGCAACAAAAGATTGCAAACTCAAGTATTTATCCATATAATCGGTTGGATCTTCTCTCTTGGCATATATGCAAGCAATAGCGTGCCTGTAACACAAGACACGTAACATTCAGCCATATTTATTAGAAAGGAATGATATTTTATTTTGAATAAAAAGTAACACACGTCACATTAATTATATTTACTTGGTGGCAAGATGATTAATATATATAAATTGTACGTGGCTTTTTTGTTTTACATTGAATATATAAGGAATAAGTCATGGTTGTAAATGACATTAGCTTTTATAAATTAAACATATGGAAAAGAAGTTACCTGCATGGAATTCCATTCAACTGCCACCAATAATAAGAGCAGTTTCTAGTAGTAAGATCAACCTGAAACTTATGTCTATTTAGTGAGACTTCATATCTATTGTTGCCTGTAACTCTAGCCACCCACTTTGACTTTCTTCAACTTTCTTATCTAGTCTTTTGTGAGGTCATGGGCAAACCATTCCCTTTTCACAGTACTTCTCAACCTTGACACAATTTTTAGCAAATCGAGTCATAAGGTAGGTTTGGATCCAGTCAAGCATGCTTATAATTAGAAGTTCTCTCGCCTCCAACAATCTTTCATTGAATGAATATGTAATATTATTGATGATCATGTAACATTTACAAGCCTTGCAAAAATGAGCCTTGGACCAACAAGTTGGAGGGATTCCCATCAAATGATCATGAGCTCCATTTGACACTATTTTCAACTCATTTATTCATTCCCTCCATTCGGCCTTAATAGTGACTTTCACAGCACGAATGTCTAAATCACGAACTAGGGTTCCTCCTCTATATTTTATCTTGATATTTGCATACAAATGACGCAAACAAAATCGAAGTTCAGCACTTTCAAGTAACTCTTTAAATGCTTGAACAAGCCCCTGCAAGTTATTTAAACAATCAGTTATATAATCACATATTAATATACTTCAAATAAAAGCCTAAACTATACTAAAATACCTTTTGCTAGTCAGATATGAAGACCCATCTTCTTTCTCTCATGCTGCTGATATCATCAAGTAGATTTTGTAAAAACCATATATATGAATCTCTATTCTCTCCCTCAACTACAACTCTTCCAAACGGATCAACAACACTTTTATATGTATTAACAACAACTAATCAGAAAAATTCATTACAATTTTGTTAGATGCATGGACTAACAATACTTTTATATGCATTGACAACAACTAATTAGGAAACTCTATTACAAGGCAAACCAAGTATGTTGCTAACTTGTTAGGATTACTGATAACTCTTCCAAATATGTTAACGACAATTTTATATATATCGACACTAAGTAATCAATAAAATTCATAACAGGCCAAACCAATTGAGAAACTTTGGCAAATTAGTTATCGTCTCATTGTGAGGTGTGTTAACAATGCTTTCAAATTAACTAACAACACGTTTATATAAATGGACTGCACTAACTTATTTTCTATAGTATTCTTCTTTTTATTAATTTATCAAGGGCAAATTTGTCTTTTATCAATATTTGAAAATGCCAAATCAGTACCCTTTCTTGACGTGAGACTTTGCCATTCGCTAATCTTGATTTGGAATTTTATATATTTGAGGATATTTTTTTGTTTTTTTTCCAAAACTATTCCTCTTGCACTGTCGAGTTTGCCAGGGCGGCGAGGGGAAGAGGAGGGAAAATACTGTTACTTGGTGCCTCTTTAGCCCAGCTAGAACTAGTCGCTGTGAATTATTCTTCTTTGGCTGTATGAATCGTTGCATGCGCTCCAGGAGCCGAGCTTCCATCGTTGAAAGCTCGCGTGTTCAGGAAATGGTTGCCATCCAATGGTCATTTATTTTTTAAACCCTAGAATCATAGGTTATAGGGAAATTGACCATACTCTCTGGACATTTTGTAAGGGTGAAGCTAGGGTTTGAACTTGGTTTGATTTTTGCCTTACTTTCACAACGCCAGCATGAGCCCTATTCAGAATTTCGAGCAGCATTCACGTCATCTCGTGGAGCCTGATCCGCGTATGCACTCTATCCTTCACTTTTGCTGCATCGAGCATCGCTTCTGAGTTTCTTTTACTATTTCATTGATGAAAGATGCGTTTTGAAGAAATTTTACAGATACAATATACGTTCTTCCTGCGGAGATTTTGATACTTCACATTTCGTCCAGCTGTGTCCCCCCCCCCCCCCGGGATTTCTAAGTCGAAATGATCTTAGAAACTAGACGCCTGGCACGTCGAGTTAATTTCATGTCTTTGCTCACCACCTTTTTTTTTTTCTTTTTCAAATTTTTGGTTGAAAATAGCAATTCAGGCGAGGCTGCAGATGGTGATGGAAGTTCGGGATAGTCTTGAGATTGCTCACACTGCTGAGTACTTGAATTTTCTTAAATGTTACTTCCGGGCATTCTCGGTTATACTTCTGCAAATTACAAAGCCGCAATTTGTGGACAATCCTGAGCACAAGCTTCGAAATATTGTGGTGGAGATCTTAAATCGTCTTCCGCACAGTGAAGTACTCCGTCCCTTTGTCCAGGACCTTCTGAAGGTAGCTATGCAAGTACTTACTACAGATAATGAAGAGAATGGCTTAATTTGCATCCGTATTATCTTTGACCTTTTGAGGAATTTTAGACCGACTTTAGAAAATGAGGTTCAGCCGTTTCTGGACTTTGTCTGCAAGATTTACCAGAATTTCAAATTGACCGTTGGTCATTTCTTTGAGACTGGGTCGGTGGCTGGGGAAGATGTCAAGCCCATGGAGACTTCACTCTCAGATCAAGGTATAAGCACCACCTCTGCGACTGGTTTGCAGCTTAACCCAAGTACTCGCTCATTCAAGATAGTTACGGAGAGTCCATTGGTGGTGATGTTTCTATTTCAATTGTATAGCCGTCTTGTCCAAGCAAATATTCCTCAATTATTACCATTAATGGTTGCTGCTATATCAGTCCCGGGCCCCGAAAAGGTTCCTCCACATTTAAAAACTCATTTCATTGAGCTTAAGGGTGCACAGGTCAAGGTAAGTAGTTATTTTGAATGTTTCAGTTGTCACAGTAGTAGATTTTTAACCGAGGATATCATCTGAAGTTTTCAGACAATTATGGTGATAATCACACACGCGCACACAATCGACTGTGCTTCACTTAATGTTTCAGCATTTGTATGGATGCCTAGATTTTGGTTCTCAATTTTTTTTTCTTCAACAACATATTGGAACTAAAGCAGGCATGTTGGTCTAGGTTTTTATTGAATTACAGAGACTAATGTTTTAGATAAAAAAAAACTTGAGGACCAAAACCCATGGTTTGAAACTTGAAGGACGAAAACCAAAATGAAAACAAATTTGAGTGATCAAAGGTTATATTAACTTTTTTTTTTTTTGTAAATTATATGTTTTCTTATCCTGATATTCTCCACTGTTCATGCTAATCAGTTCTATTTTTGTCATTGCAGACAGTTTCTTTTCTAACTTACCTGTTGAAAAGTTATGCTGATTATATAAGGCCACATGAAGACAGTATATGTAAAAGCATTGTGAATTTGCTTGTAACATGTTCAGATTCTGTATCGATTAGAAAGGTGACGCAATTATTTCTTATGCATTTTGATAAATGATTTTTCTTTCTTTAGCATAATACCAAAATTGTTGTGTTGCAGGAATTATTGATATCTCTTAAACATGTCCTTGGAACTGATTTTAGGAGGGGTTTATTTCCTCTGATTGATACCTTATTGGAAGAAAGGTAACATTTTGATCTCTTACAAGATGTTGATGCAGAAAATTTTCTGGTTTAGTGTAATTGTCTGTGTCTCGCATGCGCAGTGATCCTAATCTGGATGGTCATAACTCTCTAACTGAAGTAATTAGATGTGGTCACTGTGATACAGGTTTATAACTTGGAAGAGAGAGAAAGGAGGAAGAGGAAGAGAGATAGGAAACTGAGGATGACTGAGAGGAGAGAATTGAGAGGGAATCGAAACTGAGTTCTATTCACATTACCCATGGAAAACAGGATTACAATGCTGGTCTCAGCTATTTTTAGGCTCTAGTTTATAACTGCCTTCCATGGTCAATCCTGTCACATATGATATTACAGTTATACGAGACATTGTCTTGTCAACCCAAAAAAAAAAAAAAAAAGGACGTGGGTTATCTTTGCAGATGCCCATCTCTCAGTTTTGTGGAATAGAGATATAGATGGTTGTTTAATATGATGTACTTGCTTATTTAGCTTTTAACCCAACCCTATCGTGGCATGAAATTTGATAGACACAATGGTAGGAACAAGATTGTGAGGGAGACGGAGAATTGAGCTAAGGTCACATGGAATCTTTGAGTTGTTTTGCTTCGATCAAGGCAGATAAGACTTAATAGCTGCATAACTGTTTTGAACATTTTCTTATTGTTACCTTATTTCTTAGGGTCCTAGTTGGAACTGGGCGGGCATGCTTTGAGACATTGAGGCCTTTAGCTTATAGTCTTCTGGCAGAGATTGTACATCACGTTCGACAAGACCTCTCCTTAGCACAGGTATGTTATACTTCTATTTATTTTAGATTTTACATGGAGTATATATTGCTGATTGTAATCTCTTGTAGGACATTTAGTTCTAGTTTAGCAATGATTAAATTGGATATTTAATTTTTGATGAAAGATTAAAGTCAATATCTTTTCTCCTCAATGGAGTACTTGTGTGACTACTAGGCTTGAAAAATAAACATCTGAATGATCTATAGATTTTGAATTTAGTGCCATTGACTAGTATATTCAATGACTTTATTTCATTATTAAGACTTCTATTATAGTCTAGAAGCTCTAGGGTGTATGAGGATCTGCTTCTGTTGCGTAAAAAGTGATATGAATTCTTGTTACTGGGTTCGTTATGGTTCAAGAATCATGTTGCAAGAATAAGCCCAGCATAAAGATAAGACTTGTCATTCTTCTTAGATAGAGACTAGGGCGTATTGTCTTGTGACCCAAAATATTGTTTTGCTGTATCTTGCTAGGTCAATTTCTAATATGTTCCCAAAGCATATGTGTTAATTGTGGCTGTATCTTGGACCTACCACTGCAATAGTGAATTTGGTTAACTAGTCTCAACCCATGCAAATGCATGAATATGTGAGAAATTTTTCGAAACAATACAAGAGGTGAAAAAATCAAATAAATTGTTTAAAATAAAAAAATCAACATCACATTGTTAGATGGTAAAATGATGATAGTCCTTATTTTATTGTTATATGATATATTGATTGGATTTAATTTTAATAAGAAGTGTTTGGTTTTAAGTTATTGTAATTTTGTTTTGGTTTGCCCATGCGAGGCATGCCATCCATTCGTAGATTTCACACGATCTTTCTTGACTCAAATTTTATATGGCTACAGTTGTCACGGATCATTTACTTGTTCTCAAGTAATATGCATGATGCTTCGCTATCACTAAGCATTCACACCACATGTGCTCGCTTGATGCTGAATTTGGTGCGTAGCTATAATCTATTCTTTACAATTTATTTGACTTTAGTTTTTGCTTTTCCTTTTTAATTTCCTATTTTCTTTATGAAGAGTTATGTGATGATGAGCTCTTTAGTGAAAAGTTGTAAGGAATCATTTGGTTTTATGTGCAATGAAATGCTATGTCTTATGCTTTATATGGTATATGAAAATCAATGCTTTGGACGTGGAAATGGAACTTGTATCAATAAATTAGTGTGTAGAATCACGCTCACTTGGGATGTGAAATTCCATCAAAGTGCATGGATATGACTTCGTTCTGTATATGCGGATTGTTTTCCCTTTTGGTGAGAAAGGGATAGCAGTGGAACTAGGATTTGTGATGGCTGGCATGAACAATGATGTGATTGCTAGATCAATTTGCCAAACTTGCTAGAGTTCATAATATGTGACCTCTAGGCTATGCTTTTCATTAACAAGTGTAAATAAATAGATACAAGCTTTTATGATTTTTGAGAATATCTGAGAATTTGTATACAGAAAGTTGTGTGTTATTCCATAGAATTGAGTGATACATATAGGGAGAGGAGTGATTCAGCATATCGCATGAAATCCTCCAGAATTAATGAGTAGGAAAGAAAAATATTTTGTAATCCCTAAATTAGCGCCTAAGGATATGTTTTTCTAACGGGTAGAAAAACAAAGTACATAACTGTGATTGAATTGAGTCTAGATTAAAGGATGAATAGGCCTTCCCCTAGGGCCTATTTCCGACACTCCCTCTCCAGCTGGAGAATAGATGTTAATCATTCCTAGCTTGCTAGTCAACTTATCAAACTTGTTCTTGATCAGTGGTTTGGTCATCACATCCGCAATCTGTCTTCTAGAGGGAATGTAGGTTAGGTTAATTACTTTGGCTTCAATTTTTTCCTTGATGAAATGGCGGTCAATTTCAACATGTTTTGTTCGGTCATGCTGGACAGGATTGTTTGCAATCTTGAGTGCAGCCATATTATCACACCACATTTTAATTGATGCATTTATTTCTATGCCGAGTTCTCTTAACATGTGTACTACCCATATCCCTCAACAAATGCCAAGAGCCGAAGCTCTATATTCAGATTCAGCTGAGCTTCTTGATACAATTGGTTGCTTCTTACTCCCCCATGTTACAAGATTTCCCCACACAAATGTACAGTACCCAGTGGTAGAACGTCGGTCAACGTCGGTCATGGATAGCTCCTGACCCTGCCCAATTAGCATCCGTGTAGACTTCTATATCTTTCTCTCCCTCTATGCTTGGGTTTCTTTTGGTGCCATTTGTGTAGATCTCTACATTTTGCTGTCCACTTTTAGCAAAAAATAGACCTTTAGTAGTAGTTTTTAGGTACCTGAGAATTCTATGTACCGCTTCCATGTGTTCTTTTTGGGGGTTGCTTGCAAACTGACTTACCACCCCTACTGCAAATGAAATGTCTGGCCTGGTATGAGACAAATAAATTAGCTTCCCTACTAGTCGCTCGTACTGTTCTTTATTAATTGATTTTCTATCAGGTTTCACTTCCAAGTTACAATTGAGCTCCATTGGGGTTGCAGCAGGTCTGGCTCCCAACATGCCTGTTTCTTTTAGTAGATCCAAGGTGTACTTCCTTTGGGTTATGCAAATGCCTTTTGGAGATCTAGCTATCTCTAACCCGAGGAAGTATCCTAGATTTCCCAAATCTTTTTAGTTCAAATTTTGCTGCCAATTTCTACTTTGTTGCTGCAATCTCTTCAGGGTCGTTTCCTGTCAAAACTATATCTTCTACATTGACAATTAGGACAGTAATCTTATGATTAGAGTGTTTCACAAATAAAGTGTCGTTAGTTTGACATTGCCTATAGCCAAACTCTTTTAACAGTCCTTGTGAATTTTTCAAAGCAAGCCCTTGGTGATTGTTTTAACCCATATAAGGATTTGTGGAGCTTACATACTTTTCCAAGGGTTTCGGGACCTTCTAATCCTAGGGGTATTTCCATGTATACCTCCTCCTCTAAGTCTCTATTTAAAAAGGCGTTTTTGATATCTAATTGATGTAAAGGCCAGTCCAGATTGGCAATCAAAGAAAGAAGAATATTTATAGTATTAAACTCAGCAACCGGAGCAAAAGTCTCTTCGTAGTCTATGCCATACGTTTGAGTAAACCTCTTTGCAACTAATCTTGTCTTGTTGATACTACCATCAGGATTAAACTTCTTTGTAAAAACCCATTTACTCTCAACAGATATTCGGGGGGTCAATTAACTACTTCCCATGTTTGGTTCTTGGCCAGAACCCTCAGTTTATCATTAATGGCTGCTTTATAGTTAGGGTTTGAATTGGCCTCGTTAAAAGACTTCGGGATTTCCTCATTATCAAGATTAACTACAAACACTTTGAATGGAGAGGTAAGTTTATCATAGGAGATATACCTTCCAATAGGATGCCTAGTGCAGCTCTTTTTGCCTTTTCTTAAAGCAATGGGCCACTATAGATCTTCAGGATTAGTCTCAGGGTAAGATTTATGACTCTGCCTTGGAATGTTAATGGGTTCTTCTCTGCTTGTTGGCTGTTCTATCATGTTCACCTTTGTCTCTATGGTATATGATTGCTGGTTTGTCTCTTGGGGAGCTTCAGGTGTAGGTTCAGTGTTATTAGGTAAATCTAGAATGGTTTCAGGTCTATTGGGTGTCATTTCAGGGGTGTTTGGTGGTATTTCTGGTGCTGTGACAGTTGTTGCAGGGTCACTAGAGGCTGTAATAGGGTCAGGTTCAAAAATAGGGGTCTCCACAAGGGCTCCTGGTGATGTTGGGGTACCATTATTAGGGTTACTGCTTTGATTTCTTTGTTGTATAGGTTGTCTGTCACTGCTATAGTTACTACCTTCAGGACAAATTAGCCATTCATTAGCACTCTTCCCCTGGATGGGTAATTTGGGGTAAAAGGGTTGTGACTCCACAAATTGAACATTCATATTGACACAGACACGTCTAGTCGTAGGGGAATAGCACTTGTAACCTTTTTGGGAGGAAGAGTAGCCTAGAAAAATACATTTAAGAGCTCGAGTATCTAATTTTCCACCATCTTCATTAAATACAAAGGCTGTGCAGCCAAAAACTCATTTAGGAAGAGTATTGAGAAGGTAGAATGGGGTAGTTTTCTAAAAATTTATCAATTGAGGTTTGAAACTTTAGTACTTTGGAGGGCAGCCCGTTGATTAAATAGGTGGCAGTGAGCACTGCATTGCCCCAGTAGATATTAGGAACATTACTCCCAATCAAAAGTGAGCAAGCAACTTCTAATAGGTGCCTATTTTTTTCGTTCAGTTGCCCCATTTTGTTGAGGTGTATTTATACAAGAAGTTTGATGATGAATCCCTTTTTCAATAAGAAAATCTTTAAATTCTGTATTCACATACTCCTTTCCATTATCACTTCGAAAAACTTTTATGGAAACATTGAATTGAGTTTGAAAAGGCATGAAAATGCTTAAACAGGGAAAAAACTTGTGATTTGTCTTTCATTAAATAGAGCCATGTGAGACTTGTATGGTCATCTATAAAGGTGACAAACCACTTGGCCTTGAAGTTAGTTTCGACTCTAGAGAGTCCCCAAACATCACTATGAATTAGTGTGAAAGGAGTAGTAGGAGTATAGGGATTCGGTGGACAGGAATTTCATGTCTGTTTAGCAAAATGGCAAGTGTCACACTGAATTTGAGAAGGAGACATTTTATTCATGGAAGTTGGAAACAATATTTTCATATAATCAAAACTAGGATGGCCTAAACCATAATGCTATAACATTATTTCATCATGGGACATAGTAGGAGTCACATGAGCAGCAGGAGTAGTAGTAGTTAAGGAGCTTTTATTTCTCAGGTTTCCTTCAAGGTAGTACAGCCCATTACATTCTTTAGCTTTGCTAATCACCTTGCCCAAGGTTAAATCCTGAAAAACACAGTGAGATTTGTTAAAACCAACTAGGCAGGTTAATTTATCTGTTATTGTTAGGTACCGGTTAGGGGGAAACAGAGGATTTAGAAGGAGAGGAAAAGAAAAGAAGAGGAACTAGAACCAGAATCTGAAGTTCTAGGGGAAGAGATAGGAGAAGAGTGTTTACTAAATTATACTTCATTCATAATCCCAGCTTTTCTTACATACTAGGCTTTTATACTAAGCCTCATAATTGATCAATAACTAACAGATAAGTCCTAATGACTGAATAGTAATAAAAGACATAAAAGAAATAACTGCATATAACTACCACTTAAAACATAGAAAATAACTAGTCATAAAACTACCCCTTCTTCCCAGTTTTCTTCCTAGCATATACTAAGAGTGGACGCTGGTTCCTATCATTACTCCCTCCCTGGAAGACAGCCTTGTCCTCAAGGCTGAAAGTAGGAAATTGTACTGCCACTGCATCATAAGTCTCCCAGCTAGCCTCCTCTATAGGACGATTTTTCCACTTGATGAGGAGCTCAACAATGTCTTCTCCTTCTTTCTTCATGAGCCTACTTTGCAGTACCTGTTCTGGTTCCAATTTGAAGTCCCATTCATCATTCATCAACAAGGGTGGAAGAGACGATGGAGTAGGCTGTCCATGGGCTGGTTTGAGTAAGGAAACATGAAAAACAGGATGCACCTTAGACCCTGGAGGTAAGTCTAATTCATATGCAACAGCTCCAACTTTCCTCACAATAGGATATGGTCCACAATAACAAGGAGAGAGTTTCTGAAATTTGCTTCTGGTCAAAGAAAGTTGTTTGTAAGGCTGTAGTTTCAGATAGACCATATCTCCAGGCTGAAATTCCACTTCTCTGTGCTTAGAATCAGCAAGCATTTTCATCCTTGTTTGAGCCACAACCAAATTATCTTTAAGAGCTGTAACTACAGCATCCCTCTCCTCAAAATACTCTTCAAGCTCAACTAACCGAGTACCACCTTTAAGAAAAGGTAAAAGAGCAGGGGGGTCACGACCATAAATTACCTTAAAAGGTGAATGCCCAGAAGCAGAATGGAACCCCGTGTTGTATGAAAACTCAGCCCAATGCAAGTAGTTGCTCCAAGTCTTAGGATGATCAGTAGAAAAGCATCTCAAGTAGGTTTCCAGACACCTATTCACCACTTCTGTCTGCCCATCACTTTGGGGATGATAGGAAGTACTCATCCTCAGTTTAGTGCCACTCAACCGGAATAATTCTTGCCAAAAGGAACTGAGAAAGATAGGGTCCCTATCTGACACAATTGAGGATGGGAACCCATGTAATTTAACAACATCTTTGCAGAACACCTAGGCTACAAATTTTGCTGTATATGATCTGGGCAAGCCGATGAAATGAGCATACTTGCTAAGGCGATCAACCACCACTAAGATAGCCTCCCAACCATTAGATTTTGGTAACCCAGTGATGAAGTCTAAAGAAATCCCCTCCCAAATTTGTTCAGGAATTTCTAAAGGCTGCAAAAGACCACCAGGAGCTTGTGGGAGGTACTTATTCCGCTGGCAAGATAAACAATTCTGCACAAATTTTTTAACCTCTTCCTTCATGTTTTTCCAAAAGTAGTATTGTTGAAGCCTCTTTAGAGTTTTGACATGACCACCATGACCCCCAGTAGGAGAAGAATGAGCTTCAGAGATTAATTTAGCACTCAATTTAGATGGAGCAGGTATGACCACTCGATTCTTATAAAACAACTTTCCATCCACTAGAGAAAAATGAGGGACAGATTTGGAATCACGCTGCAAAGAGTGAACAATTGTGGCAGTGTACTGGTTCTGTAGCAAATCTGTGGAGAGAGTATCAAAGTCAGTGGCATGTGGAATGGAAATAGCAAAGAAATCTGCAGAGTGGGGACAACGAGAAAGTGCATCTGCCCCCTGATTTGATGAACCTGTCTTGTGCACTATTTTGAAGTCAAAAGGGAGCAACTCCAAAATAAGGCATTGCTGATCAGGTGTAGACAATCGTTGCTCCAATAGATATTTAAGAGAAAAATGGTCTGAATGGACTTCAAACTTCTGCCCCATTAAATAATGCTTCCATTTCTCCAAAGCTGAAACTAACGCAAGTAGTTCCCTGTAGTATGCAGACTTGTGGCGCTTGGTTGGAGAGAGCCCTTTGCTGTAGTAAGCAATTGGGTGGCCATTTTGCTGCAGAACAGCTCCTAACCTAGTTGAAGAAGCATCACATTCCACTATAAACATCTTTGTAAAGTCAGGCAAGGACAGAACAGGAACACTTGTCAAAGCCTGCTTTAAATTCTCAAAGGCTTGTTTGGAGGAATCAGTCTAGCGGAAGGCATCACGCTTAGTCATATCTGTAAGTGGCTTAGCAATCTGTCCATACTGTCGCACAAAGCGCCTATAATACCCTGTGAGGCCCAGAAACCCTCTCAATTCTGAAATATTGTCAGGTAGAGGCCAATTGACTACTGCAGCAATCTTTTCAGCATCAACAGCAACTCCTGCCTGAGAGATGACATGTCCCAAGAATGCAATTTCAGATTGAGCGAAATTACACTTCTTAGGATTAGCAAAGAACTCATGCTGTTGTAGAGTGCAGAAAACAATTCTCAAATGAGCCATGTGTTGCTCAAAACTGCCACTATAAACCAAAATGTCATCAAAAAATATCAGTAAAAATTTTCTAAGAAAAGGCCTGAACAAATCATTCATGATGGCTTGAAATGTAAAGGGGGCATTAGAGAGACCAAAAGGCATCACAATAAACTCGTAATGTCTAGAATGAGTCCTAAATGCAGTTTTAGGAACATCATTGTCAAGAATTCTGATTTGGTGATAACCAGATCGCAAGTCTATCTTGGAAAAATAAGTAGCTCCATGTAATTCATCAATCAACTCATCAATATTAGGTATAGGATACTTATCTGGTACTGTAATTTTGTTCAATTCCCTGTAATCCACACAAAACCGCCAAGTAGAATCCTTTTTAGGCACCAAAAGCATAGGACTAGCAAAAGGACTCACACTAGGTTGAATAAATCCTTTGCTTAACAAATCTGTCACTTGCTTTTCTATTTCATCCTTCTGGCAATGTGGGTACCTATAAGGACGTATGTTAGGTGGTACAGCACCAGGGATAAGAGGAATTGCATGGCAATGATCACGAGTGGGAGGAAGAGATTTAGGTTCCTCAAAAATCCCAGAATATCGCTGCAAAAGCTGCTGTAGATGCTGGTAATTCCATTGATCATAATTTTCATCTGACATACTATTCAAAGATGCCACAGACACTGTATGAGGAAGATTCCCTTGTAACTTGTACTTCTTTCCATCCATCCAGAAAATCATATACATTTTCTGCCAATTAGCTTCTACAGTGTTGAGGGAGGCCAACCATTTTATTCCCAGAACCATGTCAATAGCCTCGAGAGTGAAAGGAAAAAAATCTTCCCTGATTGTAAGGCTTTGGACTTGAACTTCTAGTTGCTTACAAACAGATTTGCACATGATGATGTTTCCATTTCCAATCTGCACGCCAAAAGGTGGAACAGGTTCTATGGGAATCTTTAATTCTGCTACTAGTTGGGAAGAGATGAAGTTGTGGGTAACTAAGATAAGGATAGGCTTAGATAGGACATTACCACAAAGCTTCATGGTAGTGGTGGCTGTTCCACCCAGAATAGCATGAAGAGAAATCTCTGCAACAGTAGCTTCGCTGGAATTACTTGCCTCTTCTTGCTCAACAGTGTTTTCTTCCATATCTTCCATAATTTCCATCAGTTTGAAAGAGGACGTTTTGCATCTGTGACCTGGAGAAAATTTCTCCCCACATTTAAAACAAAGTCCCTTGTCCCTGCGTAACTGCTTCTCCATGTCCGAATGAAGTGGGGTAGTGGTAACTGCCAAGGCAGTTGGCTTTTGCACTCCACTATGTGGAATAACTGTCGTAGAAGTGGAGGAAGTGGTGTTGGAAAAAGGCCTCTGAATAAAATTATTTTTATTTTCAAACCCACGTGTCCAATTTGAACGCTGACTAGGACGGGTAGAGTTCTGCATTAATAATTTTGTCTCAAATTCAAGAGCCAGACTTGAGGCCTTGTAAACCGTTCTTGGTTTCTGGATTTTAACATCAGATTGCAATTCCTCCTTTAAACCATTAATAAACACTGCAAGTAAACAGTGTTCAGGCCAACCTCTTACTCGTGATGCTCTGCGAATAAACTCCTTCCTGTAATCATGAACAGTACCTATCTGTTTAATGCTACAAAGATATACATCAGGATTTTGAAATTCAGCAGGACCAAAATGCTCTTGAAGGACTTGAATTAATTCCTCCCAGTAATTAATTGTTCGTCCAGAAGAGACCCATGTAAACAAATCAAGAGCATCCCCTTCTAAGTTCATGGCTGCCACTTCAACTTTAATATCTTCAGGTGTTTGATAATACCTGAAATATTTTTCTGCCTTAAGTATCCAGCCTCTAGGGTCCCCACCATCATACTTGGGAAACTCTACTTTAGTATGGGGCCTCTTATTAGGATTCTTGCTCCACCAAGGGGTTTCAACCTCAACATCATCATTCTCTGCTTGGAATGTTCTGTCAAGATGTGTGGAATTTGCTGCTATAGCCTCGGGCACCTTCTGTTTCCTTAATTTAGAAATCTCAACATCCATCTGGTTAAGTTTAGCAACAATTAGAGACAATTGTTGAGAAAGTTGATGCTGCGAAGTAGGGTCTTGTGGTTCATGTGAGGGTATTTCAGGTGAATCTGATGTTGGAGTCTGGAGAAGAGGAGGAATGGAAGAATCATTCTTCTTGCGGGTATTGACCATATTGTCACCACAACCCAGATCAAAAGGCTCTGATGCCAAATTGTTAGGTACCGGTTAGGGGGAAACAGAGGATTTAGAAGGAGAGGAAAAGAAAAGAAGAGGAACTAGAACCAGAATCTGAAGTTCTAGGGGAAGAGATAGGAGAAGAGTGTTTACTGAATTATACTTCATTCATAATCCCAGCTTTTCTTACATACTAGGCTTTTATACTAAGCCTCATAACTGATCAATAACTAACAGATAAGTCCTAATGACTGAATAGTAATAAAAGACATAAAAGAAATAACTGCATATAACTACCACTTAAAACATAGAAAATAACTAGTCATAAAACTACCCCTTCTTCCCAGTTTTCTTCCTAGCATATACTAAGAGTGGACGCTGGTTCCTATCAGTTATGTATATCAGGCACATAAAGTACATCATGAAGGATGATATTAGTGGATAGGATTGTGGTGCCAGATCTCATGACCTTTGCATACTCATTGTTTGGTACTTGCACACGGGAATGCTGTGAATGGGAACTAAAAACAAAACATAGTTCTTTAAATCTAGAAACATGATTAGTAGGTCTAGAATCGACCACCCATATATTTTTTGAATAAGTGACTGTGCTAAGTACAGTTAAAAGTTCTGTACCTGTATGAGCCAAGGAAACAATTTGGGCATCCCTACTTAGTTTTTCATGAGAGTATTTGTCAAGGATCTTCCGTAGTATTGTAAGCTCTTCATGCTTTATGGTTTCACTTTCACTAGGGGCATTATTAGTCAGAAGTCCTTTACCTTCTCCCTTAGGCCGTGGCTTCGAATTGGTTGGCTTGCCATGAATCTTCCAGTATGACAAAGGTGTGGCTATTTTTGTTGCAATGGTCACACCTTAGGGACTTCTTACCCCTAGTGTCTCCTCCCTGGTTGCTTCTGGTCAACATGGCTGAGCTTTCAGTCATGTTGAGGGGAAAACCAAGGATGGACTTTGAACAAGTGCTTTCCTGTTTTCTTCGTTCTTAATTGTATTGAAAGCATCTTCTAGTGATGGAAGAGGCTTGAGGCTCATAATCCTTCCCTTGATATCTTCAAAAGAATCATTAAGGCCAAGGAGAAAATCATAACATCAGTCTCGGTTTATTACCTACTTGAAGTAGACTTCATCTGTATGGCAGGACCATTGATGCACTTCATAAAGGTCCATTTGCAGCCGTAGTTGCACCAAGGCACTGTAGTACTAGGTGACAGATTTCGCTTCGCCCCCTGAGTAAGGCTGCGAAGCATGCGTTTGAGTTGAAAAGTTGTTGCAGTATTTTCCTTAATAAAACATGTCCGCTTTGCTGATTCCCATATCTCCCGTGCAGAACTTGCGAGTAGATTGTTTTCGCTAATTTTGGGAAGCATGGAATGAACAAGCCATGTCTTTATGGTGTTGTTTTCTGCACACCATGTTTCATACTGTGGGTCCTCGGCTTTTGGTGGCTGAGGGTTCCAAGTGAGGTATTTTTCCTTGCTTCTTCCACACACGAACATGAGAATATTTCTGAACCATTGGAGGTAGTTGTTACCATTGAGGCGGTGGGATATGATGAGTTGGGACAAAGAATCATTCCTAAACCAATTGACTGAGTCCCTTCTGACTCGGTCATGTTTTGTGGTGTGGCTGTCGTTGAGGTGGACTCACCCTCGGCGACAAAAGCTTTGGAATTTTGTGTTAGAGCCTCTTTGAAAGACATGAGTGGTAACGTTCTGATACTATGAGAATTTGTATACAGAAAGCTGTGTATTATTCCATAGAATTGAGTGATACATATAAGGAGAGGAGTGATTCAGCATATCGCATGAAATCCTCCAGAATTAATGAGGAAGTAAAACAAGAAAGAAAAATATGATGTAATCCCTAAATTAACGCCCAAGGATCTGTTTTTCTAACGGGTAGAAAAACAAAGTACATAACTGTGATTGAATTGATTCTAGACTAAAGGATGAATGGGCCTTCCCCTAGGGCCCATCTTCGACAATATCATATCCCAGATATCTAGGATTTAGACTTGCACTAAATATTAACTTCCTAGATCCTATCTGAATGAAATAAATAATGTCATGAAAGTAATAACGTTAAGAATAATATTAGTGTAATATGTGGTGAAATAATCTGTGGTAACAGCTCTTGATGATTTCATTGATAGAAAAGTGTTATATAGGAAAAAGGGAAGAATAAGATCTGATCTAATCCCTTAAACTCCTATAATCTTGGTGAGAATAATCAGAAATAAATTACAATAAAAGTCAACAAAGTCTAGCATGATTCTAGGAGATAATAATCCTATTTATAAAAAGAAAACTAGGTCTACTCATACTATTAACATTCTTCCTCCAGTTGATGAATATATGTTAATCATTCCCAGCATGCCTATGAAAGCTTCAAATTTTTCCTGAGTGAGAGACTTAGTCATGACATCTGCAATCTGGTGCATGGAGGGAATGTAGGATATATCTGTCACCTTAGCCTCTAGTTTTTCCTTGATAAAGTGATGGTCAATCCCCACATGCTTTGTACGGTCATGATGTACAGGATTGTTTGTTGTTTTAATAGCTGAAATACTATCACACGAGACCTTAATAGGATCATTACTTCCAATATGCAATTCCTTCGACAACTTGACTAGCCACATCCTTTCACAAATCCCTAGAGCTAATGCTCTATATTTAGGTTCAGTAGAACTTTGAGATGCTGCTTGTTGTTTCTTGCTTCCCCAAGTCACTAGATTACCCCATGTATAGGAGCAATATCTTGCAGTGGATCTCTTATCAGTTTTGGAGCCTCCCTAATAGGTGTTGGTAAACAACTTAATGCTTCTAGTACCCCTTTTTGCAGAGAATAGTCCTTGTCCTGGGGTGTTTTTTTAGATATATGAGAATCCTTCTGAGGGCTACTTGAGAATTGACTTACTACACTGACTGGATAGCATATGTCAGGTCTTGTGTGAGACAAATAAATTAGTTTTCCCACTGGTTTCTGATATGTCTACTTATTTACTGATGTGCTATCAGGTCTAATAGTCAATTTTTGATTGAGTTCCATTGGAGTATTTGCAGGTTTGGCTCTTAGCATCTCCGTCTCCTTTAGTAGGTCTAGGGTGTATTTGTGCTGTACGAGCCATTTCCATGCCCAAAAAATATCTTAAGGACCCAAAGTCTTTGATTTCAAATTCAGTTGCCAAGTTTTTCTTCAGCCTTGCAATCTCTTTAGCATCATTCCCTATTAGCACGACATCATCAACGTAAACAATGAGAGTAGTTGTTTTGTCTCCATAATGCTTAATAAACATAGTGTGATCTTCTTGGCTTTGTTTGTATCCCCCCATCTTAATAGCTTTAGTAAAACATTCAAATCACACCCTAGGAGACTGGTTTAGTCTGCACAAAGAAAGTCTCAATGCTAGAGGAATCTCTATGTACATCTCCTGTTCAAGATTGCCATTCAAAAAGGCATTTTTAACATTTAGTTGATGAAGGGGCCAATCTAGGTTAGCTAGCAGGGAAAGAAAGACTTTTTTGGTGTTGAGTTTGGCAATAGGAGCAAAAGTCTCTTGTGAATGCCATAAGTTTGAGTAAATCCCGGAGCTACTAAATGAGCCTTATATTTGTTCACACTACTATCAGAATTGTATTTGATAGCAAAAACCCATTTACTACTCACCATAATTTTACCCTTAGGCAGATCAACAATCTTCCATGTCTTATTTTAGTGTAGAGCTCTTAGCTCCTCCTCTTTAGCCTATTTCCACTTAGTTCAGCTTCCACTTAGTTGAGCAATGGCTTCTTTGAAATTCTTTAGAATCGGCTCTCTTTCAACATTTGCAACAAAGGTCTTTAGGTTTGGAGACAATTTCTTGTAGGAAACATACCTAGCAATTGGATGTTGAGTGCAACTCTTCTCTCCCTTCCTTGTGGCAATTGGCCAATATATATCTTCAAGACTTGCCTTAGATGCAGATTTATGGTTTTGCATTAGGGATAGAGCAGGCTTATCGCTATTGTGCTGCTATCCTAGTGATTTTTCAGGCTCTTCCACCTTAGTCTCTCGGATAATTCAGGATTAGAGAGAGGCTCAAAAGGGTTGGTGTCTTGATAAGCAGATCTAGCTGGTTGCTTGTTAGCACTTTCTGGGCTGATCTCTGCAGTATTTTCATGCTGTTCAGATTGGGGCTGAGGAGAAATAGAGGAAGAGGGAATAGTATTGGGAGATGACAGACTGGGTGCAAGGAAATTGGGTAGGGTTTATGATGTTTGTGGTCCATTTAAATGCTGTCCAGATTGAGAGACACTGCGATGATCATTTTCAGTTCCATAAACAAGCCATTCACTCACAATCTTCCCCCCTCAATTGGTGTTTGGTCAAAATAAGGTTGATGTTCTAAAAATTTTACATTGAGTGGCATACGTCTTATTTGTAGCAGGACAAAAATACATATACCCTTTTTGGCTGGAAGAATAACCCACAAAAATAGTTTTTATGGCTTTATGTTCCAATTTGCCTCCCTCTTCATTGAAGACATAAGCTGTACACCCAAATATTTTTTGAGACAGTGTGTTAAATAAAAGTGATTTGGGATAAGCCTTTTGAAAAATCTGAAGAGGAGTATGGAATTTTAAAACCTTTGATGGCATTCTGTTTATTAGATAAGTTGAGGTTAGAATAGCATCACCCCAAAACTTGTTTGGCATATGACTTTCAAACACTATGGCCCTTGCTATCTCAAGGAGATGCTTTTTTCCTCTCAGAAACACTATCTTGTTGGGTGTTCAAACATAAGAAGTTTGATAGTGGATGCCATGTTCTTCCAAAAACGTTTTAAAAGATGAGTTTAGGTATTCTTTGCTATTGTCACTACGAAGCACCTTTATTGAGATTTGAAACTGATTTTGAACAATTTTATAGAATTTTTTTGAAAGTTTCAAAAACCTCATTTTTGTCTCCTTAGAAAGGCCCAAGTGAACTGAGCATGATTATCAATGAAAGTTATAAACCATCTGACTTTAGAGTTAGTTTTAAACTTTGATGGACCCCAAACATCACTATGTATGAGAGAGAAGAAGGCCAAAAGGGTTGTGTGGGTTTGTAGGAATGAGACGAATAGGAGTTTCTGACTTGTTTGGTAAGAAGACAAGTTTCACAATGAAAATCAGAAGTGATTTTGTTATCAATACTGAGAAACATAAATTGCATGTAACAGAGACCCGGGTGGCCTAACCTAGAGTGCTTCCACTTAATATCTTTGTCAAGACAGAACATACAGCTTGAGATTTATTTGTTAGTGATCCCTAAAGCGTTCCATACCTTAGCAATACCAATCATCTTCCCCAAGGTCAAGTCTTGAAAATTACATCAATGTTTGTCAAATATTACCAAGCAATTTATCAGAGAAGCAGAGAAGCACAGATTGCATTTAATATCGGGTACATATTTAGATATTATGATACTTCAATACCCTATTATTTTTGCATATTGTCTATTTGCCACTTTTCATGTACTGAAATTTTAGAAAATTCAGGAAACAATTCTTTGAAACTTGAAATATGATCAGTTGCTCTAGAATCCACCACCCAAATATTTTTGGGTCTAGTCTTACCACTAAGAGCACGAGTAAGGGCTATACCTGCTTGTGCTAATGTGGTCAGGGGGTAGTTTTCTCGCTTATTTTTGCAGAGGCAGATATGTGCTTGTCTAGCATCTTCCTTAGGACTAAGAGCTCTTTAGTGGTGAAGGTTTCCCTTTTTGATTCTACAATACCAACCATCAATCCTTTTTTCTTCGGTTTCAAATTAGGAGGCTTGCCATGTAATTTCTAGTACTTATCCTTGGTATGTCCACCCTTGTTACAATGGTCACACTATTTCTTTGATTTCTTTCCTTTTGAGTTCTCTCGAACAGCCAAGGCTGACATCTCAATTGTAGAGGTGATGTTCCGAGTCAACAACTTTTTGCTTTCTTCGCACTTTATCAGGTTGGATGTTTCTTCCAGGGATGGAAAAGGTTTCATACTAATAATACGACCCCTCGTATCTTCGTAGCTATCATTTAGACCAAGCAAGAACTCATAGCACCTTTCTTGGTCGACAATTTTCTTATAGTCCATCCTTGCTGTAGGCCTATGAACCTCATAAAGATCTATTTGTTGCCACAATTTCACCATTATAATACTGATTCATAGTTTTATCTTGAATTAATTTTCGAAGAAGATGCTTTACCTGTATCATAGCTGTTGTGTTTTCCCCTACCAAATAAGTCATCTTTGCTGAATCTCGTATCTCTTTAGCTGATGTTGCAAGTAGATAACTTTCACTAATTTTTGCCGTCATGGAGTTCACCAATTAGGTCATTACCATGAGGATGCCTTTCTGCTCGGGTTTCTTCTGATTAAAAAAGGATCCTTGTTTGCGAAACTTAAGAAATTTCTCAAAATCTACTGGTCTTGGACGTGCACGTCAAGTATTGCTCTTTATTCCTTCCTCGAACAAACATTAACATACTCCGAGACCATTGTAGGTAGTTATTTACATTTAGGCGGTGAGTGATTAGTACTGTGGAAAGAAAATCTAATGTTGCATAATTTGCACTGAGACCTTGATATGTAAATATAATAAAAGGAGGGAGTTAGTGTTAGTTAATAAGTGCTTAGGCTTATAAATAAGGGGACCAGTTAAGCTATAATCAGATTTGCGAGTTAAGTGAATGAAATAAGTTCTCTCCCCTCTCTCGTCTCCTTTGTCTCTCCTAACTCTATTATTCTCCTTCTTTCTTCCTCTTTCTCTCTCACACAAAATAATAATTCTATAATAGTGGTATCAGAGCCGAACCATCTTCGGCCCTCCCACTACAATTCCTTAGTTATGGTCATTACTCACATTTAGGCAGTGAGGCGTCTTACAATGGATGAACGACTTCAGCTGTGGCACCTTTGACAACAGGGTTCCATAGCTGACTTCAACAATACTTCAACAATACGTTTGACTCCCTCTCTACTAATCTTGATTTACCAGAAGACTACCTTGTTGATGCATATGTTTGCGCATTAACGGAAGAAATTGCTTCTTCAATTCAGCTGTTTAGACCAAGAACCATGCGTGAACCTCGATCATTGGCCAGAATGCGAGAGATATTCTTGCAGAGGCATGCTAGAAAAGAAAAGGAGGTCTTGAAGAATCAAGGAGACGACCTAGCTGCTCAAGAAAAAGTTGGGTCTTGTTCGATCACTGCTCAAGGTTGCATTAGAGTACGAGAATCGCCTCGAGACAGTAAAAGGATGACGCTGCGAAACGCTTGAGAAGTGCAAGACGGGCACAAGCTAAGGGGGAATTGAAGGCAGCAATAGAGCCAAATCCACAAGTATGGACCTTTTAGGGTCAATACAACAAGATTCGAGTGCTATAGAGAAGAACTTAAATGCAAAGATGAATTCTGATGGTTGGTAAAAATGAGGAAGAAAAAAGGGATGAAGTATATTGTAAAGCAGAGGTTTAGTGTCGGTTTTCAGAAAAGAAAAGAAAAGGGAATAGTATAGCATGGGCTAAAGCACATCAGTGGAAAGGAAGCAGAGTGACAAGACAATACGTGGCACAGAAAGCACTGTTCAACAGAAATTCTCTCTCTCTCTCTAGAATCCAAGAACCTATGTTCTTCTATTTAGTGTTCAATTTTTTTTTCTTGATATATCCAACCCTTGAGGGCAAGGGTGCTTTGGGAAGGCGATATTGATGTGTAAATATAAAAAAAAAGGAGGAAGCTAGTTAGTGTTAGTTAATAAGTGCTTAGGCCTATAAATAAGGGGACCGGTTTAGCTGTAACTAGATTTGTGAGTTATGTGAATGAAATAAGTTCTCTCCTCTCTCTTGTCTCCTTCTCTGTCTCTCCTAACTCTCTTATTCTCCTTCTTTCTCTGTCTCTCTCTCATACAGAATAATAATTTTGTAGCAAACCTCCTCCTTTTGAACCCAAACTGTGTTCTTGTGGGCTCTCCTCATTTGATGGTGGAAACAGTTTCCACTGCTGGTGGTGAAAGCCCTTGGTTTGGCCCGTTAGAGCTGATTTGAACGCCATTGATTGTTAGACCAAAGCTCTGATACCATGAAATAATTTGTGGTAACAGCTCTTGATGATTTCATTGATAGAAAAGTGTTACATGTATAGGAAAAAGGGAAGGATCAAATTTGATCTAATCCCTTAAACTCCTCCTATAATCTTGGTGAGAATAATTTACAATAAAACTCAATAAAGTCTATCATGATTCGAGGAGATAACAATTCTATCTATAAAAGAAAAACTAGGTCAGTCTCTCACACTACCAACATGTAGCAACAAGGGTGATTGTGATTACGCGATGAGGAGCATTTCTTCACTCTAGAATTCGCATTCTCATAGCTCTTTTACCGATGACGCTTCATTTTATCCTTCATGTTTAAGTAGAAATCTCTGAATTCCTTTGTATGCTCTCTTTGCTGCTCTTATTCGTAGTTTAGACATTCAAGGTTGGAAGTTGAGAGGGATGATTTGGTGCTGAGGAGAAAAGTGCCATTGACAACATGAGGGTGGTTGTGAGAGAGCATGGGAGTGACAAAATTGCCAAAAGAGACAATAGTGGAGAATGATAACAAGTCGGGGATGGAGTTGTTGAGAGGGGTGCTTGGAGAAAGGAGTGGGTGACGGTTTTGAATTTGGTGATGAGGGGAAGGTAATTTTGGGGGTGGGTTTTTTAAATGGGCCATCAGTCTCTTCATCTTCTTTAACTTCATTTTCATCAATCTAATATGTATACCAAACTAGAAGTCTACAAGCATTTCTTCATAAATTTTTTGGACACACCAAATATACTTTCGATTTTGAGTTCCATTCCTTGTTCTATTCCCATACTCATTCATTTTCTTACTCTAATTCTAAATCCTTGAAATAGTTTCCATTATACCAAATGGGGCATTAGAATCTTGTTGTCTCATTTGTTGTTTTGAGCGAGCAACTCCTTGGCAATTACATGGTATTTTGCTGCTGGTCTTTTCCAATGGTTTGACTTCTTCAAATTGGGGTTGGAGGGTTTAATTGCATACTTGTATTGCTGACCATTATTGTTAGGTTTCTTTGCTCTATTTCGAGAGGCTTCTTTATGGGACATTGGGACTGCTTGCTCTAGGTGCAGAAGAGTTTAGATGTTTAAATTAAATTAAATTATTTTTAGTACTTTCTTCTATTTTAAATTAACTTTTTTTTACTTTGCTATAAATAAGGTTTATTTTGATTTTATTTAGGTTTAAAGATCTGTTTAGATCTGCTTTTTGTGCTTGGAGAACTCAGTTAGAAAAAGATCCACCCAAGCAACACATACTCTTTTGAAACCCTTTTATTGCCCAGGGCGGTGTTCAACCAGAAGTACCTATGTCCATGCTTCTCCATTCACATCTTCTATTGCATCATTTATTGTTCCATCAGAATTTTGAATCGTCCGAAAATAACCCTTGCATTTCATCTCTTCTATTTGACATGGGACATTTGCAACAATCAAAGAGAATGAGGACTTTTTGGTCGAAGAAGGAGAAATTTTCTGCTGAAGATATCTAATATTTTTATCATTCACCGAAGAAATTAATGCAATGCTGGAACTAAATATATGTTTATTGATTGATTAGATTAGTTTATATGCGAGGCAATTAATCATGTATTAGCATAAAACTCATTTTTAATATTTTTAATATTGGATTGTTTGATAATTTTAATTTCTTTTGGATTATTATGTATGTTTTATTACATGTATCAAGTTCATATGATATTCAGTTTAATTAGTCATGGAGTATTATATTATAAAACTCTCGTCCTTAT
Source organism: Neltuma alba (assembly GCF_004799145.2). Lineage (NCBI taxonomy): Eukaryota > Viridiplantae > Streptophyta > Magnoliopsida > Fabales > Fabaceae > Neltuma > Neltuma alba. The sequence continues at coordinate 129,779 of NW_021634738.1, read as the reverse complement.
TAGTAACTACACTCCCAAAAACTTTGTCGATTAAAGCCATCCAAATATTAAGCTGTTTGGATCAGCCTTGAAAAAGCACTTTTGTGTTTTCTGGCTAGAAAACCCACTTATTTTAATTTGATTATGAAAAGCGCTTTAAATTTATAAGTTTACATACGTAAGTTTATTCTTCGGGATGCCAGGAGAGAACTCTTTTTTGTTGCTTATTCTCGAGAAGTCTAAATGTTTTTTTTTGTTTTTTTAACTTCTTTTTTTCTTACCGTCTTTTTAGATGATTCAAATTTTATTAGAAGGTACTAAAGTGACTGTATTGTATTAATTAGTAGTACTGCTTATTTTTATATAATTTATTTTTGTCCTTGCTGTTTTCTTTTTGGTTAACAATGCATTTTGTCTCCCGTAGTCTTGTCCTTCTTCATCAAGAGAGGTTTTCTATTCAACCTCTTATTCTCCCAAATGAAGAGGGTAGGAGTTGTTTGCTGATCCATTAACAGGTTTTCTCATGTTATACTTTTCATTGGATTTAGGTGGAGCCAATTTTTGAGAAAGGCGTTGATCAACAGTCTATGGATGAAGCACGGGTTCTATTGGTCTGTTGAACAATTTTGCTGCATTTGTATGGTTTGGTAGTATTTTTTGGACTCCATAACTTTCTGGGTATGACTTGCATTATGTTCCTCTACAGGGTCGTATTCTAGATGCTTTTGTTGGGAAATTCAGTACTTTCAAGCGTACAATACCCCAGGTAACTACGCTTCTCTACTGTAAATACATCATTTAGAGCAAAAGAAGTTGGATGGTCGATGTTGTTAGATTGAATAAGCAAATTTAGCGGAGAAGAGAGTTATGGTTACTATATGTTGGCTAACAATTGGAAGTTTCTTGTTTATATTTAAAGCAATCTCCTATTGGCACTTTATTGGTTTTTGAAGAAAAACAAAGTAAAGTTTATCGGCTGAGTAATTGAGGGTCAGCTACAATCTTTATTTGCTGTACTTGTTCGATACATATAGAAAACCTAAAGGATAAAACCTAGATCCTGTAATTCAAAATAGGGCAAAATCAGATCCTATCTAATCTGATATATTCTAACTAGCTTAATAATAATACATAAAATAATCAACTTAAACATCAAGTAGTAAACTAACTAATTGAGCCCCTTTCTAAATGGGCTTGGGCTTGGGCTTAGGCTTAGGTCTTCATGTTTCAACAGTTTTTAAGACAACCTTGAATTCATTATTTCTAGGGCAGTGTCCATTTCTTTGCACTCATGGCTTCCATCTCTTATTGGAATTATATGCGGTGTATATGTCTTTTTGTGAATGTCCAAATGCGTCTTCATGGCTTGATCATCGATATGAAGCTGGTTGCTGAGCCTTTCATCTGAATAATCCATTGATATTCCTTTTATTGTTCATGGGCTGTTTTTGATTCATAACTTTAACTAGCCTTGTAATGCCTGCTGTTTCATGCTATGTTTTCACTCAACTTGTTTGGCAATATCATGTTTGCTTCTGCTAATAGCTGTTGGAGGAGGGTGAGGAAGGAAAGGATCGTGCTACTCTGAGGTCAAAACTGGAACTGCCGGTGCAGGTTAGTGGGATACTTTTGTGAGGATATATTGGTTCTGCAATATTAATTTTGCATTTGGATCAATGTCAATTTTACTCTTTTGAAATTTTGGGTTGAAGGAAAACAGAATATTGCTACTGGTTTGAGTGTAAGGACTGCGTTATATAGAGAAAATGTGAGGATCTGGTTGTGCTTGTTAGGTCAGTGTAGTGGCAAGTAAGCAATGACATTGATTTGACTCCATTAACATTTCCTTTGCAATTTTGCACGACCATGTAATGGCTTAAAATTGGGTAAACCCTTAGTTGGATGAAGAATTATACATGTTAACATTGCTGATGTAGAGGAAGGAAAGACAATAAGGGAATATGGGAGGGTAGAGAAAATAGCTTACTGTGAAACTGTGTTGGAAATAAACTCATTTCTTCATGTCAAGAGCTGTTGAGATACATTTCCAGTTTTATTTTTCAATAACAGTTGGATACTTTGCTCCATGATAAATATTTTGTGCCATAATTAGTTTTTTTCCCCCCAATTAACTCTATTTTCTCTTTCTTTAATGATGTCAATAACTGAGGCGGCAATTTTTCCAAATTTCTTATTTCATTTTTCATTGAAATTGTCATATCTTTTGACTTCTATTCTGGTTTAAAGAGAAAGTCATTTTCAGCTTAAATATTTGGTTCTCTTTTGACTGTTGTCCCTGAATTTAATGTGGATCAAATGTTCTCTATTAAAAATATACTTGTTAATACAATTCAGTTTTTGTTTTTTCCGTTGTTGAATTGTCAGGAACGATTTTTCCATTTGGTCTGAAGGAAATCGATCCATTGTTGCTTCTTAATAAAGCTATAAATGCAGCGTGGAGTTTTCATTTGTTTTCTGCACTATATTGCATGTCTTTGAGTACAAGTTGTCATTAATATCATTGCTGATTTAGTATCATAATCTGAGTTGGTAAATCACTACTCATTTTGCTGTAATTTTGAATTTCTATGCCTTGCTCATTCATAAATTTCTTTTGGCAGGCCGTTTTGAATTTGCAGGTTCCTGTGGAACATTCTAAGGAAGTTAATGATTGTAAGCATTTGATTAAGACCTTAGTGATGGGTAATTGATTTCCCTGAACCTTCTGCAGTTCTTCGTTCATATTTGTTCAATTATTTTGTCAAGCTCTCACCTAATTTTGGTGCTTGTTTCCTTTTTGGCTGACAAAGATAACAGTTTCTCTTTTTTGTTAAATTTTAAATATTAAAGTTTATGGGTGATTGCACTTCCAGGAATGAAGACTATAATATGGAGCATCACTCACGCACATTTGCCTAGATCTCAGGTTTCGAATGCCTATGTGCAGTATTTCTTGTCTTTGATTTGGCCTTTATTGCTGTGTTGTAGAGTGTTATTTCTGATGTGTTTTCTCTTACACGTGGAACATCGTAGGTGCTTGTCCCACCATCATCTAATTTACCTTCGACTCAGGCATTCAAGGGCATGAGAGAAGATGAGGTACTTCAGATAAGCTGATTATCTTGAATATGAATTTCTGTGCTTAATAGTTGTATTTGACTTAACTCTTATATAGGTGTGGAAAGCCTCTGGAGTCCTGAAAAGTGGCGTGCACTGCTTAGCACTCTTCAAGGAGAAAGACGAGGAGAAGGAAATGCTTCAACTCTTTTCACAGATTCTGGCTATCATGGAACCTCGAGATCTAATGGATATGTTCTCTTTGTGTATGTCTGAGCTTTTTGACTGCATGATTGCCAACACTCAACTCGTCCATATATTTTCTACCCTCTTAGCAGCCCCAAAAGTGTGTCGGCCATTTGCTGATGTGCTGGTTAATTTTCTTGTGAACAACAAGCTCGATGTATTAAAGAACCCTGATTCACCTGCAGCAAAACTGGCCTTGCATCTTTTCCGGTTTATCTTTGGTGCTGTTGTTAAAACACCTCCAGAATTTGAACGGATTTTGCAGCCTCATGTGCCTGTTATAATGGAGTTTTGCATGAAAAATGCTACTGAAGTTGAAAGGCCTCTTGGTTATGTGCAATTGCTTCGCACAATGTTTAGGGCACTCCAAGGATGTAAATTTGAACTTTTACTGCGGGACTTGGTCCCCATGTTACAGCCCTGCCTTAATATGCTATTGACTATGCTTGAGGGGCCAACTGGGGAGGATATGAGGGATCTGTTGCTGGAGCTTTGCTTGACCTTGCCTGCCCGTCTGAGCTCATTGTTACCTTGTCTTTCTCGTCTTATGAAGCCACTGGTATTATGTCTCAAAGGAAGTGATGACCTAGTTGGTCTTGGGTTACGAACACTTGAGTTTTGGGTTGATAGCTTAAATCCTGATTTTCTTGAGCCCAGCATGGCCAATGTTATGTCTGAAGTGATTCTTGTCTTGTGGTCTCACTTAAGGCCTGCTCCCTATCTCTGGGGTGCGAAAGCACTGCAGCTTCTTGGCAAGTTGGGTGGTCGAAACAGGCGCTTTCTTAAAGAGCCTCTGGCACTTGAGTGCAAAGAGAACCCTGAGCATGGGCTTCGCTTGATTCTGACATTCGAGCCTGCAACCCCATTCTTGGTACCACTTGACCGATGTATAAATCTTGCTGTGGCATCTGTAATGCACAAAAGTGGTGGTACGGATGCTTTCTACAGGAAACAAGCCCTGAAGTTCCTGCGTGTTTGTCTAACATCTCAGCTCAATTTGCCTGGAACTGTTGCTGATGAAGGTTGTACACCGAAGCAGCTGTCTTCCTTGCTGATGTCTACAGCTGATCAATCATTGAGGAGATCTGAGTCACCAGAAGTAAAGGTTAGCTTGGTATTTTGCAGTGAGAAAACCACAATTGTATTTGAGAACCATGTGTTTGTGCAGTTGATTGATCCGCAAGAAGTGCCTTTCCTTGTTTGTTATTTTATTGATTACTCCTATTTGAACATTCTCATAATCAATAATACTGACGCAGTGCACAGGTCATCCATTTGTGTTTCCTTTGCCGTCTCATCTGTATTGTCTTTGCTTGAAGCCTTTGAATTCTTCATTCTTCCTTTTAGATCCCCCTCTTGATTTCTGTGCAAGCTTTGCATTTTAAGAGTGTGTGTATTTTATGGATTATTTATTGTTACTGCAATTCACAAAACATTTCATTTCAGGCTGACTTGGGTGTAAAGACGAAGACCCAACTTATGGCTGAGAAGTCTGTTTTCAAGATTCTATTAATGACTATCATTGCTGCTAATGGTGAGCCGGACCTTGTGGAATCTACTGATGATTTTGTCATTAATTTGTGCCGCCATTTTGCGGTGATATTTCATGTCGATTCTTCATCCAGTAATGCTTCTACTGCTGCACTTGGGGTTTCATCACTTTCAAATAATGTTCATGCCAGTTCTAGGCCAAAAACTAATGCTTCTTCAAATTTGAAGGAACTGGATCCATTAATATTCTTAGATGCTCTAGTTGATGTACTAGCAGATGAGAACAGGCTCCATGCTAAAGCTGCTCTTGGTGCATTAAATGTGTTTGCGGAAACACTTGTGTTTCTGGCTCGTACAAAGCATACTGATGTCATTATGTCTAGAGGACCTGGTACTCCAATGATTGTATCTAGTCCATCAATGAATCCTGTATATTCTCCACCACCAAGTGTTCGTGTTCCTGTATTTGAACAGCTCTTACCCCGTCTTCTGCATTGTTGCTATGGGCTTACATGGCAAGCGCAGATGGGAGGCGTTATGGGACTAGGCGCCTTAGTTGGAAAGGTCACTGGGGAGAAGCTATGCCTTTTTCAAGTAAGGATTGTACGTGGTCTGATATATGTCCTTAAAAAGCTTCCTATATATGCTAGCAAGGAGCAAGATGAGACAAGTCAGGTGCTCACTCAAGTTCTTAGAGTTGTAAATAATGCTGATGAAGCTAATAGTGAATCACGGAAGCAAAGTTTTCAAGGAGTAGTTGAATTTCTTGCTCAAGAGTTGTTTAACCAGAATGCATCTATCATTGTGAGAAAGAATGTACAGTCATGCTTGGCACTGTTAGCTAGCAGAACTGGCAGTGAGGTGTCTGAATTACTTGAGCCATGGTATCAACCTTTACTGCAGCCTCTAATAATGCGGCCTCTCAAATTAAAGACTGTAGACCAACAGGTATATGCTGTTGCTGACAGCTGTTTTGGTTCTACGTATAAACTTTTATATCAAGTTATTTGTATATTTGATTACTCGATTATTTCTTGTATAGGTTGGAACAGTTACGGCATTAAATTTCTGTTTAGCATTGAGGCCGCCTCTTCTGAAGTTGACTCCAGAGCTAGTTAATTTCTTGCAAGAAGCATTGCAAATAGCTGAGTCTGATGATAATGCACTGGCTACAAAGATTTTCAACCCAAAAGTGGTGACATCATTGACAAAACTTAGAACAGCTTGCATTGAGCTACTCTGCACAACAATGGCATGGGCTGATTTTAAGACTCCAAATCATTCTGAACTGCGTGCAAAGATTATATCGATGTTTTTTAAATCTCTGACTTGTAGGACACCAGAAATTGTTGCTGTTGCAAAAGAGGGCCTTCGACAGGTAAAAATGACTTCATAATATTGTAATTCATGCTTCTTTGTTGGACTAGGATGTTTTTGAAGTTTGTATGTCTTTGGTGATGCTTGTTTACAGATGCTGCTTCATCTATCTCAGAACATCTGTCTTGAAAATATCTTTAGTGTCCTTGATCATCTGTGCTTGATTGTCTGGTCTTTCCATCGATTGTTTTCTTGTTTATTTAGCAGTATAATATTGTTGTGGTAGCTTAAATTACCATATGAAACTGTTACAGTTGTAGATTTCTTTATGCTTTTGCTGTACATGCATGCTCTTGAACCTGCTGGGGATTTATTTGGGTCATTTTCTTTGCTGTCGCTTGCATTTAGGTAATCAATCAAAGGATGCCCAAAGAACTTCTGCAAAGTAGCCTTAGGCCAATATTAGTCAATTTGGCGCACACAAAAAATCTGAGCATGCCCCTTCTGCAAGGCCTGGCCCGTCTACTTGAGCTGTTGTCCAATTGGTTTAATGTTACATTGGGTGGTAAGCTTTTGGAGCATCTAAAGAGGTGGCTGGAGCCTGAAAAGCTTGCACAGAGTCAGAAGTCATGGAAGGCGGGTGAAGAACCAAAGATTGCTGCAGGTTTTACTTCAATCATTTAATCTGTTTATCCAAGTGTTGCGGATGCATCATCCTTAGCTGTTGATGCAGTGATGACGTTATTGTCTATTGTCCTTAGCTCTCAATGTACCGATAATGTTATTCTCTATTGTCACAGCTATAATCGAGCTTTTTCACTTGCTTCCTGCTGCGGCTTCAAAGTTTCTTGATGAGCTTGTAACCTTGACTATTGATTTGGAAGGAGCTCTTCCCCCAGGACAAGTTTACAGTGAAATTAATTGTCCATACCGCCTTCCACTCACCAAATTTTTAAATCGCTATGCACCCCTTGCAGTTGATTATTTTCTTGCCCGACTAAATGACCCAAAGTATTTCAGGCGGTAAGTTTCAGTGCTAGATTAGAATTATAAGCACTTCATAAGATTGAGTGCTAACTAGTTTCCATTTTCTTTTCATTTTATTTTTATTTGCTTTTTTTTCCTTCTTTTTTTTTTTGGGGGGGGGGTTTTCAATTCAGGTTTATGTATATAATTCGGTCAGATGCTGGTCAGCCACTAAGGGATGAACTTGCAAAATCACCACAGAAAATACTTGCAAGTGCTTTCTCTGAATTTCTGCCAAAATCTGATGTTACAATGGCTGCTGCATCAACCAGCACACAGTCTGGTTTATTAGCAGAAGAGAGCCTTGTTGCTGCATCCACTGATGCTTCCAATCCACCTGCAACACCTCCCAATGCAACTTCAGATGCTTACTTTCAGGGACTAGCACTGATAAAAACCTTGGTGAAATCCATTCCTGGCTGGTTACAAAGTAATCGTATGGTGTTCGATACGTTAGTACTTGTTTGGAAGTCACCTGCTAGAATATCCCGTCTGCAAAATGAGCAAGAGTTGAGCCTAGTACAAGTAAGTAATATGATAAATAGAGAGCTTAATTTAATATCAGATAAGTTATTGTTGTTGGTTGTTGTGAGCTAACCAGAATCCTTATCGCTGGCCCCAAAAAAAAAAAAAATCCTTATCAATGTTTTGGTTCTTTTCTATCATTGATTTCTGCTCTAAGGCATCCCAAGATAGAGCAAAGGCCTCCGTAAGATCTCATGACCAGCTAACTTCAATGTGCTGGCATTGCTTGCTTAGACTTTTGTATAGATTTGACCAATTTCATCACCCTGGATCATGCTTGGAATATTTTTTTTATGAATGACATTATTTCGTTGCTGGTTCCCATTTTGGTTTGCCTGAAATTTGATCTTATTGATATACAATGTAATGATTAATTGGATGTTAAAATACGCATGAGCTATAGAAATGCATCAATTTATATGTCATTGTACAGCTTTCCCCCCCCCCCCCCACATTTTGTGCCTTCTTGTAATATCGTGTGTCATTGTACCTTTACTGTCTAGAAATTCTGTCAAGCAATTAATCCATGCATAATGTATGGTTGGAAGAATATTGCAACTTTTAATTATAACACCATGCAAAGATGTCTTTGCGTTAAGATGTGTTTTTTTTTTTTTTTATCCACAGACTCCCATGTATAATTTTTATTGCTGTCATTGGGTCCGCATTATGGGTTTTGTATTGCTCTATGACTCTGTATGATATTTTCTATGTTTTGCCTTTTTGTTCAAATGCTGATTCTGCTGTATTTTCCTTTTGAGTTCTCTCCAACTTGTCCCAAATTTTCTCCACTTCATTGACAAATTATACATTTGACATAGCTATTTTCTATGAGCTCATTAAATGGTCCAAATCTTGGATTGACGTGACAAAAGATGCTATCAATTTTAGCCTGCTAACCCGCTTTCATTATCATTTATTGCAGGTTAAAGAAAGCAAGTGGCTTGTCAAATGCTTTCTGAATTACTTGAGGCATGATAAGAATGAAGTGAATGTTCTGTTTGATATACTTACCATATTTTTATTTCATAGCCGTATTGATTATACATTCCTGAAGGAGTTTTATATCATTGAGGTATTTTGTTATGTCTAAATTTCATCTCTTGAGGTGTCAATTCATATTTTTATGTGAATGTTATGAAAATTTTCTTGGTGCCTTTTAGGTTGCCGAAGGTTATCCGCCCAGCATGAAAAAGGCCCTCTTGTTGCATTTTCTGAACCTTTTTCAATCAAAACAACTTGGTCATGACCATTTGGTGGTTGTAATGCAAATGCTTATTCTTCCTATGTTAGCTCATGCCTTTCAAAATGGGCAAAGTTGGGAGGTTGTTGATCCTGCTATTATAAAAACAATCGTTGATAAACTTCTTGATCCTCCTGAAGAGGTATATCCTGATGCTATGCGGAATTTAATATTTGTTCTTGCTTGTTATTGGACCTGTTCATAATTTGTGAAGTCTGCTTGATCCAGTTTCTGGTTCAGTAAGTTTGGTACCTCAATGAATCTTGCTCCCCTTCTTCAGGTTTCTGCTGAGTATGACGAGCCTTTACGAATAGAATTGTTGCAGCTTGCCACTTTGCTCCTTAAATATCTTCAGAATGATCTCGTCCATCACCGGAAGGAATTAATAAAGTTTGGGTGGAATCATTTGAAGCGCGAAGACACTGCAAGCAAACAGTGGGCGTTTGTGAATGTTTGCCATTTCTTGGAGGCTTATCAGGCTCCTGAAAAAATAATACTTCAGGTATGCAAGCCTGGATCTTTGTTTAAATGGTCTGTACTCAGGTTACTGAGGAACTTCCTTTACTTAGCATGCATTTTCTATATTTAATGCTTCTGGGATGTCAGGCCGGATTGGTCAATGTTTTGGTTTACAGGTCGAACTGGTTGGACAGTCAAACCAGTCCTATCTAAATTAATGTAATGTTATATTAATACATTTATCACCTAATCATGTATGGGAAAAATTAGTATGTATGAAAATGTAAATTTTAATAGTTTTCTTAACATGTAATTTCTTTTAAAAAATGGCGTTCCAATCAAATTTTAATTCTCTTCCGATTATTGCATTGTTCTAATATGTGATTTGTAAATAAGTGGTCAAGGGTAGTAAGGTTAGTTTATTTAGAATATTTTATTAGTTTGCTTTATTAAGATTTGGGTAGAATGTTTTATTAAGATTTAGATAGAATATTTTATTATTTGAATTAGATATTTAAGGTTTTGAGTTAGATATTTAATTAGGATGAGGACTTACCATGACTTATAAATATGTGTAGTGATCAGTTTTCCTCATGTTTTGATTTATCGAATTATTCAGTTAATTCCAGTTGCTCTTTTTCTCCTCTGCTCTTTCCTTTCTCTTTCACTCTCTTTTACAATTCTCTATCATATTCATTCATTGATAACTTATGATCTTGATACTGAATGAGCTAATTATATATTTTTTTTCTGGTCCAATGAATGAATCAACAGAAGATTAAATGGATGGCACAAAACATTATTTGAACTAAAGTTTCCTTGAGATGCAACTTTTCAAATTCCCAAATTGCTGAGGCAAATAGGTGTGCGACCAGAAGTTTAAACTTCGAAAGTTTCAATTTTATCTTCTCTGCTTCTCGAGAAGCACAAATGTATGCTTTCCTATTGGACTTCCGCTAATTTAAGATCATTGAGTGGCTCCACCTCAGGTCTTACTGAGCTACGCTGCCTCTTCTTCCAGGCTTATTCGTTTTTGTTTTCCTCTTTCTCCTCACAAGATTCCAACGAAAAGGCTCTGTTATCTCACACACACTTGAATAGATGCAAACTGAAGAGATTTAAGGGAGTAGAGATAGAAACAGAGATGGTGGAAGGGAAAGGGTGACCGAAACAGGGAGAAAAGGAGAGAGAATCAGAACAGAGGGAGAGAGAACGGAGGCTTGAGAGAATCACATAACTCATAATATCATTCATTCATCAGAATCTAATTTCAAAGTACATAAGATCTCCTATTTATAGACTAAGGCTTCTTCCATCAACTTGCAAATAATAAAAAGAAAAGGGCATCCACTTGCATAACAGCTAAACTATCTTGGCACTTGTAATGAAAATGCATCTGCTTGCATAACAACTTGCTAGCAAAATATCTTGGCACTTGCCCAAAAGATAATATAAATAAATTAAAGCTCTCTTTTATGGTAAGCTATTCCCAAAATATTTTAACTCCTATGTTCTATCATTTTTTCCTAAGATATTTGTTCCCATATTTTCTATCACTCTGATTTATAGCTTTTCTCTCTCAACAGAGGTATAAACTTGAGATTTTCAGTTAGCTTTCATTTGGATTTGTCATTACTCAGGTTCAAACTACAGTTAAAATCCGACTCTCCATGATTCCACCTTCTTCTCTCGCTTTTCTTGCAAAACTCCTTTCAAGTTTCAAGATTTCTAGCAAACTTGCATCGCACTACAAGAACAAAAGAAGGTTTAGATCTGTGTACTTTAAAACCACTTTGTGATTGATAGAACCCTCTTCTAAACAAACTCACAAGACGACTAAAAACCAGGAATAGACAACAAAGAATGGGAGTCCTTGAGATTAACAATACTGTTACTGCATATAAGATGATTACAAAACATGACAAACAAAAGATACAATACACACACCCCCATCTCTGACAACTCAAGATACAACACACAGGACAAGAACTCTAGAACATAGACACAACAAGATCATTGAGAGGATTGGCTTTCCTTCCTTCAAAGGCCTAAGCCACACCTCAAAATTCTTCTTTACCTTTCTCTGTCAACCATAAGAAGGATTAAAAACCCAGAAAGTGACTTTCACAACCCCGGACTCATATACTTTGACTACAGTGGTCCTATAGCTACCCTACTCTTTCTTCAAAATAGCAAGTCAATAACAAAAAGGTACGTTTCCCTTAACATGTATTTTCCTAGATTTCCAAAAGTGGTCCTAACATCAATTTGTTTGTTTCCTATTAACATTCTGGGACCTTCTGTTCTCCTTTTCCTCTTATTCCCCCTTCTTCACCGCTTCTCCTTTGTTTGCTGCATTTTAAGAAAAACACTACCAACCAAACTAGTCAAAATGTTAGTTTTGACCCGTTCAAAGCAGGTTTTCCTTTTAGGTGAGTTCTCGTTTTCTTCATTTTCCAGATTGGACACTAGACTGATTCCTGGTTCAACCAGTTGAGCTAACCAAGTCAGTATGGTTCCCAGAATCATGCTTCTGGGCTAGTTATCCTGATGAATTGGTTGCAGTGGTTTCTCTGCATGTGGGAGTGAGAGTTTAACATTTGAACCTCCTAACAAAAATTCTTGAGCACTTTGTGATTATTTATTAACTCATTTTCCTATATTTCTTTTTCGTCTAGAATGATAGTTTACCTTGTTATACCTTGAAATGTTTGGTGTATGTATTTCCTGGTTTTTATTATTTATATTATATCCTTGCAAGAAGGGTGTTGTAACATGTATATATGGGACTGGCTTCTTTTATGTCATTGCTTTATTCTGTACTTTAGGCTGATTGCAGTTAGCAGTGGTAATTCTGATATTTGTTTGCAAGAATACTTGCATGGAAATGGAAAAATCTTAAAAGAATTTGCTGTGTTCTTGTGCTTTTAATGGCTCATCCAAAACTAGGTTGATTAAAATCAACTTATTGCTGAACCAGGCTCACATAAAGACTTTCAAGTTTGATCTATAGTCAGTCTGGGGATGAATTTTTGGAATCGTATGCAAATATGGGATATTTTTATCCATATTTGTACATATTGTCCACCATTAACAAAAATTTGAAACTGCAGGTTTTTGTAGCACTCCTTAGGACTTGTCAGCCAGAAAATAAAATGTTGGTCAAGCAGGCTCTTGACATATTGATGCCAGCATTGCCACGCCGTCTGCCTCTTGGTGATTCCCGGATGCCCATATGGATCCGATATACTAAGAAGATCCTAGTTGAAGAAGGTCATTCAATTCCCAACCTTATTCACATATTCCAGCTTATTGTTCGCCATTCAGATCTCTTCTACAGCTGCAGAGCGCAGTTTGTTCCTCAGATGGTGAATTCTCTGAGTCGTCTTGGATTGCCATACAACACCACAGCTGAAAACAGACGTCTTGCCATTGAGCTTGCTGGATTAGTTGTTAACTGGGAGAGGCAAAGGCAAAATGAAATGAAAGCTGTAACTGATGCTGAAGCCCCCAGTCAGATCAATGATGACTTTACCACTAGCTCAGCTGATGCTAAGCGATCCATAGATGGGTCTACATTTCCTGATGATGCAACCAAGCGAGTAAAAGTGGAACCTGGTTTGCAATCCTTATGTGTTATGTCACCTGGTGGTCCATCATCAATTCCTAACATTGAAACTCCAGGGTCTGCTAGTCAACCTGATGAGGAATTCAAACCAAATGCTGCTATGGAGGAAATGATTATTAATTTTCTTATCAGAGTGAGGCTTTATTCTAATCTTGCTATTTTACCATTACATAGCGTTGATGCTGTCTATTTAAATACTCCATAGGTTCTTCCAATTGTGAGGAATTTATATCCCATATATAATGGATTAAACGGGTGCTAGACCATCTCTCTGATAAACTCATTTTGAGTTGTGCAAATGGTTTTGACATATGCACTGTTATCTTTACCTGCCCCTCCATGTCTTAACCAAGAACAATTGGATCTGCATGCATAAATGTGATAGAAGTGGTAGTACTGGTTGAGGCAAAATTGAAAGTTAAGTGAAAGCATTATGATTGATTGTATCTTTAGCAACCCTCCACTCCTCAATACCCATTGTTTATGATTATTAACTCTTACTGGTAAAATTAGGTTGCACTGGTCATAGAGCCTAAGGATAAAGAGGCGAGTGCTATGTATAAACAAGCTTTGGAGTTACTTTCACAAGCTTTGGAAGTGTGGCCTAATGCCAACGTAAAATTTAATTATTTGGAAAAGCTGCTGAGCAGTATTCAACCATCTCAGGCAAAGGACCCTTCTACAGCTCTGGCACAGGGTTTGGATGTCATGAACAAGGTGTTGGAGAAACAGCCACACTTGTTCATAAGAAACAACATTAACCAGATATCTCAAGTAGGCCTCTATTTGTTTTCTTTATTTGATTTGCTGAACAAATTGTACATTTGTAATAAGTCATTCGTGTCTCCTCCCAGATTCTTGAACCATGTTTCAAGCATAAATTGTTAGATGGTGGGAAGTCTTTTTGCTCCCTGTTGAAGATGATATTTGTTGCTTTTCCTCCGGAAGCAGCTACAACACCAGCAGATGTAAAACTGTTGAGCCAGAAGCTGGATGATTTGATCCAGAAGCATGTATCTACTGTCACCGCCCCTCAAACATCTGGTGATGATAATGTTGCTAGCTCAATTAGTTTCTTATTGCTTGTTATTAGAACCTTGATGGAGGTGCAAAGAAACTTCATTGAACCTTCTATATTAGTTCGCATCCTTCAACGATTACAACGTGATATGGGTTCATCAGCGGGATCTCATTCAAGACAAGTAAGCAGCATTTTTCCTTTTCTATTTTCACTTTCATTCTTTGGATTCAAGGATGTTAAATTTGTTTAATCAGTTGCCCCAAAGGGAATAGATTTGGGCACTGGGGAGTATGAGGGGAATTGAGAATCATTCCTCTCCCTCGCCAATTGAACTACTTGGCAGGTGGACTTATTCCCGTTCCATCCCATCATCCTTCTATTCGTTCCGTTCTCTCCATCCCCTTGAACTCCCATCATCCTTTTTCTGAGCACATTGTATGGAAAGGTGGCATACATATTAGGCTTTGGGACTGGACCTGACCCTGCCAATTAGATGCAAGTCCATTCTGGCTTTGGAGTTTCCTTTTCTGCTGCCTCGGTTTGATTGTATTTTATCTGACATACCAATTTATTAGTCTGTTCTGATAAAAATACTGAATTCGGGTATTATTTCCTTTGAACTTCACTGAAAAACCTTTCCTATGAACTTATTCCATTAGATGGAAGTAATGTTATATTTCTAGATGATAAAATGGAGAAAGACTTGTACGCCAACTAAAACATATAACTCCTGAAAAGAGAAGTTCATCCTGATCACATAACTCTATTCAAATTAAAATAAAGCAATCAACCTTATTTTTTCTAATTTAAGCTAATCTTAAATGCATAGGAATGTTATCCAAGCAGACAAATTAAAAGCAAATAAGCTTTAATTGAACATGTATGTATATAATAGTAATAACCTTTTGAATCAATGTTTATTTCAATACTCTAATTCAAGTTGGATATTTCTGCTTGGAGCTTTTCTTCAAGCATTGTGAGTTGTCTTTTCCAATACCAACTTGAGCAAGATATCTTTTTCTCCTTATATACCCCATCTTTTGATATCGTTATCTTCTTGGTTGGAAGTCAGTTGGATTGTTTGTACCATGAGCCACCATGGTAGATGATTCTGTGTTTTCTTACTTCCCTCATTCCTCACACCTACCAACTATTGGTAGGTTTGTTGGCTCTTTTGGTATTGAGTGTCATTACTTGCCCATACATTGTTATTCATGCCTAGTAGGGTGCAACATGTAGAATGTGACAAATAATACCACTGGGATTGTCGGCCCCCAGTGGTTCAATTTTATTGAATGTGAAATCAGTACATTAAGTAGGGAAAGTTTAGGTTTAGGGATTTAAGAATCTCCCCAACTCATTCTTTAGAATCTAGGAAACATAATAGCAATATAAAAGGATAAAAATAAGTAGAAGATTATAGAATGACTTTATAATGGAATTCAACCACCCTTTCCAGCACTCCTCCCCAAGCTAGAGAATGGATGTTCAGCATTCTCATCTTGCTTCATAGTTCTTCAAACCCACTGTAGTCAGACCCTTGGTCAATATATTAACGACTTGGCAAGCCAAGCATTTCTTATATGGAATTCTGGTCAAGTTCCACATATTTAGTTCTATTGTGTTGTATTGGATTATTTAGGATGCTAATAGTTGTAGCATGGTGACTTGTTAGCAATACTTCTATAGATCTTTTCTCCTCGAGGTCGCTTGCTTTCTCTATGCACAAGTGCTATACCCTGTAGTATATCTTCTAGGAATTATTGACTTAGTCGAATCAGCTTCTATATTGATTACAACATCTCAAGAACATTTATTTTAAATAAGATTCCATTACCTAGATTCATCTCAAGTACCGCATTATTCTTTATACGACTGCTATACGCTCTTTAGTTGGATTTATAATATTGTATTTTGCCTATCTAGGGTGTACTTCCTTTATGAGACAACAATCTTGTCGACAATCCCTTGATCTGGCCATCTCCATGCCTAAGTATTTTAGACAGCCAAGGGTTTTTATTTCAAATTAATGCTTTATGCGCCTTTTGGTACTCTAGAATTGGGGCAAATGGAAATGGAATTGATTTCCATCACAAAGTTTGCTAGTACGCTAAATAGGGGTCGATCCTCCCGTGCTTTCTATTTTAGCAACTTGTCTATTGGTCTCCTTATCAAGAGCTCCCTAGCAATACAATTGGCTTCCATAAAAAAGTTGAGATTTACAATTCCCCCTCCAATAATTCATTTTTGCCACTCATTGGCGCTATCGCCACTGTTGACCTCCCCAGTATTGGCCTCACGAGATATGGCTTATTCTACTTGTTCTACAAATATCTGGAGTCGTCAAAGAGATCCAAGGCTTTTCCATTTGGTTTCCTCTCCTTAAATCCTACATCGATCTCCTCGTCTTCCACTTGTTTCCTTCTCGGACCTTCAACTTTAACCTTTTTCTCTTCAACACCAAGAAGGTCTAAGGCCTCGACATCTAGGAAGTATTAGGTTCCAATGAAGGCAGAGGAAGATCAAAAGCACCAAATCCGTAAAAGTCGCTATCTTCATTGTTAGATTTGGGTTGCTGGTGGACGTCGGTGAATCGGTGTGGTCGTTGCTGACTCAATGGTTGACATTTGTGCTTTGATGTGACCGCTGGTGGCTCCGTGGTGGTTCTTAGTGCTTCTAATATTTATGGCCTTTTTTGCTTCTGATGCTTCTTCAGATTTTTGGACCTCATGTTTTAGATCAAGTTTTTTTTTTTTGGGTTTGATTGCTTTGTTTGGAGGGGTTTTGAGTTTTTGAATTTCAATTATGTGTTTGATTTTTTGCTTCTTCAATTGTGGTATTACCTGTGCTGCATTGGGATGGAGAATATTGAGAATAAAGAGCATCGATGGAGTACAAGAATGATATATTTTGTGGAAACCTATGGAAGGAACCTAATATTCTATTTTGTTTTAATGTTACCTTCATGAGAAGGAAACCTTAACAGTAGCTTCTATAAATAGCTTTCATGCAACTCATGTGATATAGATATGTTGAATGATATTTTTGAGCTATGTGAACTCTCTCCCTGTTGTTTTCCTCTCAGTTCTTATTCTCTCTCCCTTCCTTCCCCTCTGTCTTGTTCGTTCTTTCCTTCTGTTCCTCTCCCTCAATCATCATCGTTCCATGAAACTGAGAGTGTGTGTTGCATCAGGCATTTTGAACTTTTCATACTAAAAACACATTAAATAAAATTATACCAAAATTTCATGCGCATACCAAACACTCTTTTAAACCCCATTTCCATTTTCTTATCCATATCCATCTCTATCTCCATTTCCATTGCGATCAAAATCAATTCCAGCCCTTGTTCAACTTCATTTCAAATCCAGTGACTGGCCGGTTGAAACCCCTAAAGTCCTTTCAAGCGTATGTGACAAGTATACATTAAGCATTAAAGCTCTAAGAGCATCCTCAAATTGGATAGAGGAGAATTTAGGAGATAGTGGACGAGACCATTGACACTAATAGAGAATAGAGGAGAAATATAATACCCGAAAGGAAGGCTCTAATACCATATAGAGAGAGGTGATATGAATTCCTTGTTTCTATTTCATAATCAGAAAAAAGGAGTATATACACGTGAGAGAGGAGCCCTGGTATTAATGGCCCGTTATAACAGGTATCCTGACGGGTAATATCCAATCCTTTAATATTGGTACAGATTATAACAACTTTTTCCTGGTACTAGTGGTGGCATGTGGAATTGAACGCCAATGAAGACAATAGTGTGTCACTAGACCACAAGACTGCTGGCACTGTGTAACAATTTAAAAGGATTAAAATAACTAAAAAACTTCAAGAACCCTAATAGAATGACCACATAATAGAATGCGGCCTTTGTTATGATATTTGAAAAAGAAAGGAAAGAGAGGGAGAAGAGTAGGAGAAACAGAGGGACGAGAGAAAGAGAGGTACTGAGAATACTGAAGAGATTGGATATTCACTGAAAACAAACATCATAACATACAATTGATTTAGGAACCCCTTTATATAGGTTAGCTCCCAACGGCTAGTTCATTAAACTACCTGGAATCAACTAACTAAACTAACTAACTGTAACTAACTACTTCTTATATTTTTAATATAACAATGCCCCCCCCTCAGAAGATCCTTGCCCTCAAGGATCAATAATCTGAAAATCTGGAAATTGGTTCTGTAAACTGAATAATGATACCCAAGTCGCCTCTTCATCAGGAAGTCCCTTCCATTGAACCAGAACCTCTGTAATAATCCTTCTTTTCTTTCTGCCAACCCTCTGGTTTAATATTTTTTCTGGATATAGAGTGGTAGGGACTGCTGGCCAGTCAATAGGTGGATGTCTCTGCTTAACACTTGGGTCTGGACAGAGTTTAAGCATTGAGACATGGAATGTAGGATGAATTCTGGATTCAGAGGGTAATTCCAGACGGTAAGCAACAGCACCAACCTTCTTTAGAATTCTGTAGGGACCAAAGAATCTAGGAGCCAGCTTTTGAGAGCTTCTAGTTGCAGCTGAAATCTGCCTATAAGGTTGCAATTTAAGGAAAACCCATTGGCCTTCTTGAAACTCCCTATCTGAACGCTTTAAATCTGCCCTTTGCTTCATAGTATTAGCAGCCTTGTGTAGATGATGCTTTAGGACAGCTACCATTCTTTCCCTAGCTTCAAAACCTCTGTCAATAGCTTCAACCACAGCAGATCTAGGGATGTAGGGAACATATATTGGAGGTTTCTGCCCATACAACAACTCATGAGGTGTAATTTTAGTAGAAGTGTGAAAATTAGTGTTGTACCACCATTCTGCTAGAGACACCCAAGAACTCCACTCCTTAGGGCTTTCCCAACACATACAACGTAAGTAGGCCTCTAAGCATCGGTTTAAGACCTCTGTTTGACCATCACTTTGAGGATGGTAAGCCGATGCAAGCTTTTGTTCCACCTTTAGGACCTTAAGGAATTCTTTCCAAAAGTTGCTGATGAAGATTGGATCCCTATCACTTATGATTTCAACCGGGGCTCCATGTAACTTATACACTTGGTCTAGGAAACATTGAGCAAGAGTAGATGCTGTATAGGGATGAGAGAGGGGAATAAAATGGGCATATTTAGTCATTCTGTCCACTATAACCCAAATAACTTCCTTATTTCCAGATTTGGGTAGACCCTCAATGAAATCCATTGAAACACTTTCCCAAACCTTGCTAGGGACAGGTAGGGGCTGCAATAAACCTGGAGATGCAGTAGTCTCATATTTACAGCGAGCACAAGTATCACAACCCTTAACAAAGTCCTGCACATCCCTATGCAGATGTTTCCACCAAAACAGTCCCTTAACTCGTTGATAGGTGGCTTGAATTCCTGAATGACCCCCTTGTGGACTAGCATGAAGCCACTCCAATAGTTTCTGCCTTAATGAAGCATCATTTCCCACTGGAAGTTTGTCTTTCCTCCTTAAGTAAGTGCCATCCCACGTGTATTTTCCAAGAGCAGACCCCTTCCTTTCAATTTCAGAAATAATGGCAGCCAAATCAGCATCATTCTTCCAACTTTCCTGAATCTGATTCATTAATTCTGGAGAAGTAGTGTCAAGGGACATCTGTAACAGCTGTGAACTAGGTAGTCTTGACAAGGCATCAGCTACTGAATTATCATTTCCCTTCTTATACTGAATCTCATAATCATACCCCATCAATTTAGCTATCCAATACATTTGAAAAGGGGTCTTTAGCTTCTGTCCAAGCAAATATTTAAGGCTTTGCTGGTCTGTTCTGATTACAAATCTAGTTCTTTCTAGATATTGGTGCCAATGTTCCACTGCTTGCACCACCGCCAGCAATTCCTTCTCATAGATAGAAAGATTCAGATGCTTGGGAGCCAAAGCTTTGCTGAAAAAAGCTATCGGTTGGCCTTGTTGCATAAGAACA
This sequence comes from Neltuma alba, assembly GCF_004799145.2. Lineage (NCBI taxonomy): Eukaryota > Viridiplantae > Streptophyta > Magnoliopsida > Fabales > Fabaceae > Neltuma > Neltuma alba. The sequence continues at coordinate 109,842 of NW_021634738.1, read as the reverse complement.
GCGCCTATACCCAAGCCACATGCATCGGTTTCCACAATAAATTGCTTAGAAAAATCTGGTAGAGCAAGAACGGGTGCTGTAACTAGGGCATTCTTCAGCTTGCTGAAAGCTGTAGTGGCAGAATCATCCCACTTAAACCCATTTTTCTTGAGAAGTTGAGTTAGGGGCTTAGCCAACCCTCCATACCCTTTAATAAATCGCCTATAATAGCCAGCCAAGCCTAGGAAAGCCCTTAGGTGCTTAAGAGACTGAGGAATAGGCCAATCAGCAACTGCTTGAATTTTTTTAGGGTCAGTAGAAACTCTTCCATTGCTTATAATGTGTCCCAAGTACTCGACATTCTTGGCAGCAAAAGTGCACTTGGATTTCTTCACAAAATAGTGGTGTTCCCTTAGAATTTTGAAAGCTTGAATCAGGTGCTCCACATGATCTGTCAAGGAAGAACTATAAATCAGTATATCATCAAAGAAAACCAAAATAAACTTTCTTAAAAATGGTTTAAAAATACTGTTCATAGCTCCTTGAAAAGTTGCAGGGGCATTAGTCAATCCAAATGGCATTACTAGCCACTCATAATGCCCTGCATGAGTTTTAAATGCAGTTTTATCTACATCTTCAGGTACCATTCTGATTTGGTGGTATCCAGCTCTTAGATCCAGTTTAGTGAACCACTTGGCAGCCTGTAATTCATCAAGTAAATCCTCAATGAGAGGGATTGAGTACTGATTTTTTATAGTTTTCTTGTTCAGCTCCCTATAGTCAATGCACATTCTCCATGTGCCATCCTTTTTCTTAACCAAAACAATGGGTGCTGAAAATGGTGAGGAGCTGTCTTGTATAACCCCATTCTGCAACAATTCCCCAACTAATTTTTCAATGACATCTTTTTGAGCTGAAGGGTATCTATAAGGTTTTAAGCTTATAGGGTCAGCTCCTTTCTGCAAAACAATGGGGTGGTTATGACCCTTTCTCAATGGGGGAAGACCTTTTGGCTCCTCAAATAGGTCAGCAAAATCATTTAGAGCCTCTTGTACTTCCTGTGGGACCCTTTCTTCTACTTCTTGAATTGAAAGACACTGCTGCAATTGCTGCCCTTGTGGTTGCAGCAAGTGAATCAAGAACATTTGCTGCTCTTGATCTCTCTTGTAACCCAGCTTCTTAGGTGGCACTATCATCATTGAATTAGGAGGGGTAGCTTGAAGTTTACACAGCTGCCCCTTGTACCAGAAATGCATAGTGAGGGTCTCATACTCCCAAAAAGCACTCTTAATAGTTTTGAGCCACTTTAGACCCAAAACAATATCATAGGTCTGTAGTTCTATGATTCTCAAATCACATGTAAAGTCCATGCCCTGCATACGCCATCTAAAACCATGCCAAATTCCATGCACCTTCAATCTTCTACCTCCTGCAACCTGAACAAAAGAAAAATCAGTACCACTATCCTTCCATCCTAATTTTTGAGCAAGGTTAAAATCTAGGAAATCATGAGTACTCCCATTATCAATTAGAACTTGAATACTCCTTTTGCCCACAAATCCTTGAATCCTCATGGCATCCGTGCTGTCAATCCCTTTAATTGCATGAAGGGATATGAGTGGCATAGAATCTTCAGCTTCCTCTGGTTCATTTTCCTCACAACCACTGATCTCCATTGGTTCTTCCATTTCAATGAAATGGAGCTGCATTTTCTGTCGCTGAGGACACTTATGGTCCCTTGAGAATTTCTCATGGCAGTAGAAGCATAGGTTCTTGGCCCTATGCTCAGCTTCTTCTTCGGCCGTAAGAATCTTGGAATTCTTGTTAAAGTTCTTGAAGGCACCGTTTGTGTTTTTCTGGACAGTAATGGCAAGCTTATCTTTGTTCTGGGTGCTGCCATTAAGCAATGCATTCTTGTATGGGGTTGATGTTGCAAGAGACATGGACGACACTAATGAACCAGGGGCTACATATCTAGTTCCCCTTTCCCCTGTTTTCTTTTCTCTAATTCTGTCGTTGGTTATCTCCTGCATCCGGGCAAGGCTCTTAGCCTCTCTAATGGTTCTGGGCCTGAACATTCTAACGGGCCCAGATATTTCTTCCCGAATCAAAGAAAGATACGCATCAACCAGCAAGTCTTCGGCCAAGTCAAATTTAGAAGAACAAAGATCGAACTCAGAATTAAAGTCGGCCAGAGTCCCCAGTTGTCGCAGACGGAGAAGGTCGCCCATCGGAGACTCATATGTAGGACCGAAGCAATCCTTTAATTCTGCGACGTAATCTTCCCAAGCTGGCAGAGCCCCTCGCCATCGCCGTTCGCACGCAATATGCCATCGGAACGCGTCTTCATCAAGGTGTAAGCTCGCCATTTTCACTTTCGCATCCTCGGGCGTATTATCCAATTCGAAATACCGTTCACAGCGCAAGACCCAGGCGACGACGTCTTGACGAGAGAATTTCGGAAATTCCATTCGAGTGAACTGCATCTGCCGAGGTCGCGCCGCATCGTGATTTCGCATTTCTTGGTTTCGGTTCAAGATTCTGGGTTGCTCGCGGTTTTCATTCTGGGTCGCCACCAACAGTCGAACGTCCTCCATACTTCGCGCCAGAACCTGAAGTTGATCGGTGACTCAATTAACCGTTTCCTGTAGCGTCGAGACGGAGCCCAGTTGATCTTCGATCACTTGTAAGCGTTCGTCTAATGCTTTGTTGTTTACCATTGTTCTCGTTATTGGCATACGGTGTGGAGTCGCAGTGGGTAGGCCGAGAATCGAAGGCTCTGGATACCAATTGTTATGATATTTGAAAAAGAAAGGAAAGAGAGGGAGAAGAGTAGGAGAAACAGAGGGACGAGAGAAAGAGAGGTACTGAGAATACTGAAGAGATTGGATATTCACTGAAAACAAACATCATAACATACAATTGATTTAGGAACCCCTTTATATAGGTTAGCTCCCAACGGCTAGTTCATTAAACTACCTGGAATCAACTAACTAAACTAACTAACTGTAACTAACTACTTCTTATATTTTTAATATAACAGCCTTCCTCTCAAGCATGATGCCATGTAAAATTTCGAAGTTTTTATTTTTTCTGTTAACATATTTTATTAGATAGAAACTTTACATTTATAATGATAAAAGAGAGAATAGACTTCTACTTAGTAGTACAAGAGACCACAACTTTATTCTAATTAAAATGGAGTAACTTTGTCCTCATTAAAACATAACACAATCTTATCTTGTTTTTATTTAAATAGAACACTTGATCTCAAATTAAATGCCAGAAATGTAATCCAAAAAATAACTGAAAATACAAAAAAGTCTTAGTTAACACGACAAAGTAAGTAACTAGAATAGTTTAATGAAAATCAATGGTAATGTCGAGCAAACACCATATGAAATTATATGGGCTGATGGACAGTTTGAGTTCTCTTGAGCGTGAGTTCTCCACCGTCTTGAGTTTTATGTGATGAATTTGAAACCCAACAAATCATATTTTATAATCATGCATGAATCTTTTAGGGGCTTGAGTTTTCTGCTTTTCCTAATGTGATTTAATGTATCTTGCATTGTTGATTATCTGCTCCATAATTTGTACTTTTACAGTAGGCTTATTATTATGATTATTATTTTAAAAGTTAATTTCCAATCGTTTGATGAATTAAGTTGGGAGACTTTTCCTTCATTATTAGGGTCAGAGGGCAGATACAGATTCAGCTGTCACATCTTCTCGCCAAGGTTCTGATGTTGGAGCGGTAATCTCTAATTTAAAATCTATCTTGAAGCTGATCACTGAAAGAGTGATGATTGTTCCTGACTGCAAACGATCAGTGTCTCAAATCTTGAATGCGTTGCTCTCAGAGAAAGCTACTGATGCTAGTGTGCTTCTTTGCATACTTGATGTAATCAAAGGATGGATTGAAGATGATTTTTGTAAGCAAGGCACATCAGTCACGTCAAGTTCCTTTCTCAATGCAAAGGAGATAGTCTCATTTCTTCAGAAGCTTTCACAAGTTGATAAACAAAACTTCCCTCCTGCTTCTTTGGAAGAGTGGGATAGGAAATATTTAGGACTTCTTTATGGGATTTGTGCTGATTCTAATAAGTAAGTAATGAACTTGTGACTTTCTGCACCGTGCTTGCATTATATGTTGTCTTAGTTATTTTTGTATGTGTTCAGATACCCTTTGTCCCTTCGTCAAGAGGTATTCCAGAAGGTTGAAAGGCAGTTCATGCTTGGTCTACGAGCCAAAGATCCTGAAGTTAGGATGAAATTTTTCTCTCTCTATCATGAATCCCTTGGGAAATCACTATTCACTAGGCTCCAGTTCATTGTCCAAATTCAAGATTGGGAGGCCTTGAGTGATGTCTTCTGGCTGAAGCAGGGCCTTGATCTTCTTCTGGCAATATTAGTTGAGGATAAGCCTATCACACTAGCACCAAATTCTGCCAGGGTTCCACCGCTTCTGGTTTCAAGCACTCTTCCAGAATCATCAGGAATGCAGCACAAGGTCAATGATGTCTCTGAAGGTACTGAGGACTCTCCGCTGACATTTGAGACCCTGGTGCATAAGCACGCCCAGTTTCTTAACAACATGAGCAAACTGCAGGTAAAGTAATTGATGTTTGATCTCTAGCTGCAATTATTGTTCAGCATATCAATGAGCTTATCTCCAACATCCTGAGTTTGCTTTTCATGATAATATTCATAGGTGAAACTCAAGGATGAATAAACTTGTTACCTACTTGCAGTATTAGACTTACTTTGCCAATAAGATGGCTAGGTTTTGAAAGTTTCCACCTATGGTGTTTTGGCTATTTACTTCACTCTGGCTGGTTGAGAAGTTCCTCTGTTTCATTAGTGTTTTCTGCGGCAGTGTCAGCCAACTGAAATAAATTATTAGATTGGAAAATTTCTATCTTCTCTCATTTTTTTTTCCTTTTTTCAGGTGGCTGATCTTTTAATTCCATTGCGAGAATTGGCCCACACAGATGCTAATGTTGCCTATCATTTGTGGGTCTTGGTGTTTCCAATTGTCTGGGTTACATTACATAAAGAGGAGCAGGTGACACTGGCAAAACCAATGATTACTCTTCTGTCTAAAGATTATCATAAGAGGCAGCAAGCCAGCAGACCAAATGTTGTGCAAGCTCTGCTAGAAGGGCTTCAGCTGAGTCATCCTCAACCGCGAATGCCAAGTGAACTCATCAAATATGTTGGGAAAACTTATAATGCATGGCACATTGCTTTAGCATTACTTGAAAGTCATGTTATGCTGTTCATGAATGATACCAAGTGCGCTGAGTCTCTGGCTGAGCTGTATCGCTTGCTTAATGAAGAAGATATGAGGTGTGGCTTGTGGAAGAAACGATCAATCACTGCAGAAACTAGGGCAGGGCTTTCTCTTGTTCAGCATGGTTATTGGCAGCGTGCTCAAAGCCTCTTTTACCAAGCCATGGTGAAGGCAACTCAAGGAACTTATAACAACACTGTGCCGAAGGCTGAGATGTGTCTCTGGGAAGAGCAATGGTTATACTGTGCCAGTCAACTTAGTCAATGGGATGCCTTGGCAGACTTTGGTAAGAGTGTTGAGAATTATGAAATTCTTCTTGACAGTCTCTGGAAATTGCCTGATTGGACATATATGAAGGATCATGTAATTCCTAAAGCTCAAGTGGAAGAAACTCCAAAACTTCGTTTGATTCAAGCATACTTTGCCCTTCATGACAAAAACACAAATGGCATAGTGGATGCTGACAACATGGTGGGTAAAGGTGTTGATCTTGCACTAGAACAGTGGTGGCAGCTGCCGGAAATGTCTGTTCATTCCAAAATTCCCCTTCTGCAGCAATTCCAACAAATAGTTGAAGTTAAGGAGTCATCCAGAATTCTGTTGGATATTTCCAATGGAAACAAAGTCTCTGGAAACTCTGTAGGTGGTGTGCAAGGAAACCTTTATGCAGATCTCAAGGACATTCTTGAGACATGGAGACTGAGAACTCCAAATGAATGGGATCATATGTCTGTTTGGTATGACCTACTGCAGTGGAGGAATGAAATGTATAATGCTGTCATAGATGCTTTCAAAGATTTTAGCTCCACAAATTCACAACTTCATCACCTTGGCTACCGTGACAAAGCATGGAATGTGAACAGGCTTGCTCACATTGCTCGTAAGCAAGGCCTATATGATGTTTGTGTCACAATACTTGAAAAGCTGTACGGGCACTCAACCATGGAAGTGCAGGTAATATGACTAGCATTTCCAATGGCTCAAGATTTGAGTCAACTGCTTACCTTTTGCTACGTCAACATGCATTATTGATTATCTCTAAAGTCACTTGATTATGAGTTAATAATACATGTTCTTCAAAGGAAAGAAGTATAATAATTTATGGATCAATTTAATGTGTATATATTATTAAAATTATTATTTTAGAAGTATGCTGAGGTAAAAGCATGCAAAATATTCTTTTGCCAATTTTGAAACAGTATTTGCGAATGAAAATCTGACATTCCTAACTTCCTTGGCGGAGTTATTGATGCATCTTAGTTTTTGTATATTAGGGGGGTTTCCTCTTTATTAGTTAGCTATTTATTTTTTTCTTGCATTAATAGGAAATTCCCTTTCTATGCATTCATTGTAAATGCCTTTTAATTTCTTTCTCTTCCTTCTTTGCTGTCCGTTATCCATGTTTTGGCAATGTGTCACGGAGATTATCTTGTCTCTTGACTTCAGGCATATAAATGGGCTTGTATTCATTGCTTGAAAATATTATAACCATGGGTCTTAGTTTGTTGCATGGGAGCCTAGTCTTTAATGTTGACTCAACATGCATCACCTCAAGTTTCTTGTGACATTTGCAACTTACATCGACTTAAGCTTTTGATAAGTGATACGTGTAAGACATGGAAATGCCGATAATCATATGTTATGGTTTGAGTGGTTGTGTGCACATCATGCTTTTTTGTTTCCCGATTTGTTTTCTGTTAGGCCATGAACAATTTTGATGTGATGGGGCTACTTTGGATTTCATCTCACTTATTTTTTCTTGTATATTTGCAGGAAGCATTTGTTAAAATAACAGAGCAGGCAAAGGCATATTTAGAAATGAAAGGAGAACTAACAAGTGGTCTCAATCTGATTAACACTACTAATCTAGAGTATTTCCCTCCAAAGCACAAGGCAGAGATTTTCCGCCTGAAAGGAGATTTCCTCTTAAAATTAAATGACTCTGAAAGTGCTAACCTTGCATACTCCAATGCCATCAGTCTTTTCAAAAACTTGCCCAAGGGATGGATAAGCTGGGGAAATTACTGTGATATGGTAATTACTTTTCTGTTTTTCATGCATTCAGTATGACTTTTGACTTTTGGCCAAAAAAAGAAGTATGACTTTTGACTTAGAGATCTGTGCTTACTTCTCAAATGATTCTGATAGGCGTACAGAGAGACCCAGGAAGAGATTTGGTTAGAATATGCTGTCAGCTGCTTCTTACAAGGTGTAAAATTTGGCGTGTCAAATTCGAGAAGCCACCTAGCTCGAGTGCTTTACCTTCTTAGCTTTGATACTCCTAGTGAGCCTGTAGGAAGGGCATTTGATAAATACTTGGACCAGATACCTCATTGGGTTTGGCTCTCTTGGATTCCACAACTCTTGCTCTCCCTACAGAGAACAGAAGCTCCTCGTTGCAAACTTGTTCTACTGAAGATTGCTATTGTGTATCCTCAGGCAAGTCTTATACGGATCCATAACTGTAGCTTATATAGAACTTGAATGATTTTGATTTTCTTCCTGAACTTCAGGCTCTTTATTATTGGCTACGCACATACTTGCTGGAGAGACGTGATGTTGCAAATAAATCAGAAATTGGAAGAATGGCAATGGCTCAGCAGAGAGCACAACAAAGTGTTTCTGGTGCTAGTGCAGGTTCTCTTGGTGGGTTGGCTGATGGAAATGCACGAGTACAAGGACCAGGTGGGGGTGCCTTATCATCTGACAACCAAGTTCACCAAGGTTCCCAGTCCGGTGGTGGAATTGGATCCCATGATGGTGGAAACTCCCATGGGCAAGAACCTGAAAGGTCTACAAGTGCAGAAAGCAGCATGCATAATGGAAACGACCAACCTTTGCAGCAAGGTTCGGCCAATATCAATGAAGGTAGTCAGAACACATTAAGGCGTGCTGGTGCAATTGGTCTTGCAGCATCAGCTGCCAGTGCTTTTGATGCTGCGAAAGATATAATGGAGGCTCTTAGGAGCAAGCATGCTAATTTAGCTAGTGAACTTGAGGTAATGTTCATTTGACAAAATATGTTTTAGATGCACGTTTCTTTTTCCTTCTTTTTTACCTTGGCTAAGAAGCTACAGAGGCACATATGGTTATCTAGATAACCTCCCTCCTGATCATCTCTACTGGTTACACAAATCAAAAAATTAAAAGGTTGACGTGTTCCTCAAAATTATACACTTGATACAATAAACTAAATAATTTCTGCTAGTTCTTGAATAAATTATCTTATTGTACTGTATCCTAGTTATCATAAAGGGCCTGTGGATCACAGTTATGGGTACTTGTTAACAGGGTATAAATATCATGTGAACCTGGATCTGTAGTTAATTTATATTTTTTTAAAATATCTAGCTTTTTTTCCCGTGCTGGTTGTAAGATACCAAGGCGTTAGTATGATTTTCTATATGATCACGTCATATGTTAATTCAATTCTACACGTTATGCTATGCATCATACTGTGTTCATTTGTTGACTAAGATTGACTTGACTTTTATGATATCAATGAGCCTTGTATTTTGCAGGTTCTACTAACAGAAATTGGTTCAAGGTTTGTCACTCTTCCTGAGGAGAGGCTTCTGGCAGTGGTCAATGCTCTGCTCCACCGCTGTTACAAATATCCAACAGCTACTACTGCAGAAGTTCCTCAGTCTCTCAAAAAAGAGCTCTCAGGCGTTTGCAGGGCTTGCTTCTCTGCAGATGCAATAAACAAGCATGTTGATTTTGTGAGGGAATACAAGCAGGATTTTGAGCGTGATCTTGATCCTGAAAGCACTGCCACTTTCCCAGCCACCCTGTCTGAGTTGACTGAGCGATTAAAACACTGGAAAAATGTTCTTCAAAGCAATGTTGAAGACAGGTTTCCGGCAGTCTTGAAATTGGAAGAAGAAAGTAGGGTGTTGCGGGACTTCCATGTTATTGATGTCGAAGTTCCTGGGCAGTACTTCACAGACCAGGTAAACCCTTGAGTGGTTGTCTTTCAAATTGCCAAATATATCGTTATATCTTATTATTGCAGTTCGTTACAGATTTTATTGTCAAGTTGAAGTTTTTGGTGCATCTTATGCTGATTGATATTTAAATATGGAATTTCATTTCAGGAAATTGCACCAGATCATACTGTGAAGTTGGACAGGGTTGCAGCTGATATACCTATTGTGCGAAGACATGGAAGCAGTTTCAGGCGTTTGACTCTAATTGGCTCTGATGGTTCCCAACGCCATTTCATTGTCCAGACATCTCTGACTCCTAATGCCAGAAGTGATGAGCGCATATTGCAGCTTTTCCGTGTGATGAACCAAATGTTTGAGAAACACAAAGAATCAAGACGCCGTCACATATGCATTCACACGCCAATAATTATTCCTGTTTGGTCCCAGGTCAGAATGACTCTTCATTTACATTGTTGTTTTATCTACCTTATCTATTTCGCAGTTGGACCCATAGCATTCCCCTCTTATAAACAGCTGTGGTATTGTTTGTCATAAAATCACACAGACAGCAGGAGAAACCATTATCCTATTTTAAGTTATTTACTGAACCCTTCTGTAAAACGTTGTCCGGACAGGTTCGCATGGTTGAAGATGATTTAATGTACAGCACCTTCCTTGAGGTCTATGAAAATCATTGTGCTAGGAATGACCGAGAAGCAGATCTTCCAATAACCTATTTCAAGGAACAGTTGAACCAGGCTATATCTGGGCAAATATCGCCTGAAGCTGTTGTTGATCTTCGGCTGCAGGCTTACAATGAAATAACGAAAACTCTTGTTACTGACAACATCTTTTCACAGTATATGTACAAGACTCTGCCAAGCGGCAATCACATGTGGGCTTTTAAAAAGCAATTTGCCATCCAGTTGGCACTTTCAAGTTTCATGTCTTTCATGCTACAAATTGGTGGAAGGTCTCCAAATAAAATCTTGTTTGCAAAAAACACTGGAAAAATATTCCAAACTGATTTTCACCCTGCATATGATGCAAATGGACTGATTGAGTTTAATGAGCCTGTACCATTCAGGCTTACAAGGAACATGCAAGCATTTTTCTCCCACTTTGGGGTGGAAGGCCTCATTGTATCTTCAATGTGTGCTGCAGCACAGGCTGTTGTTTCTCCTAAGGTGAGAGTTACAAGCTTGTACGCGCATATGTCATTTCATATTGATGTTTTAATCATAATTCATGTTCAAGAATGTCAATTTAGTTGCAAATTTTAATGTTGCAGCAAAGCCCGCATCTGTGGCATCACCTTGCAATGTTTTTCCGTGATGAGCTGCTGTCTTGGTCTTGGAGAAGGCCACTTGGAATGCCCATGGCCCCTTTAGCTGGAGGGGGTTCTATGAACCCCCATGACTTTAAACAGAAGGTCACCACTAATGTGGAACATGTTATTACACGGGTGAAGAGCATAGCCCCACAAAATTTCTCGGAGGAGGTTAGCCAGCATTACAAATACTCCTGTCACGTTAAATGCCTTGTTTAGATTTTCTCCCTCCCTTTATATCTGAAATATTTTTTTTCACCCCCAAGTGAATCTAATGCTGCTGCTTATATTTCTATTTTACTTGTAATTAGGAGGATAATCCTATGGATCCACCCCAACCAGTGCAGAGGGGTGTTACTGAGTTGGTTGAAGCGGCCTTGAATCCAAGAAACCTGTGCATGATGGATCCAACGTGGCATCCCTGGTTTTAGGATCTAAATGGTGAAAAAGCATATGCTAGACTACATTTGAACTGCTATTGAAGTTTTGTGATAAATATGTAAATGATGAGTAATTGTAAAGAAAACAGGTAGTTCTTTATTTATTAGTATTATTTTGTAACTAATTCGGCTGTACTTATTTTAGTATAAATACATCTAAACCACTTTAGAATTAATGAAGTCTGAATATTGTTTCTCCCAATCGTCTCTTTCCTCATTTCCTTCTTGACTTCACTCTTCCACTCCATTCATTTATTTCCGTCACATGGTATCAAGGATCACAGCGCCTTGTTTGCTCTTTCGCTTGCTCTCCTTTTCTCCGACATGAGTATGACTCGGACACTCAATTCTTACTTCCACCTCTCATCATCGACTTCCCCAGATCCTACTCGAAAGTCTGGCAGCCCCTATTAAAACTCCACGGAGTATGGCACGTATGGGGGACTATGAATATTGAGTTTGGGTGTTTCAAAAGAAAGAGTACTTCTGACAGGCCTCTTCTTGTGAGCAGGCGTCTTTTTTGTGCGTGTTCTTTGCGTAGACATGAAAAGGTACTATTTGAAGAGTAAATAGTTTGGAATAACTTTTTAGAAGTAATTTTATAAAATTCGAAATAAATATTAAAAAAAAAAGTTGTCTTGATTTGTATAAAAATTATTCTAAGTGCTTATAAGGGTTTTTAAACACTTCACGCATTCCTTTCTCCTCTAGAAATTGTTTTCTTTTTGTTGAGTTTTCTACCTATTGTTGTCTATGTTTCTATAGGAAGGATTTATTTAATCTTAAATAGGGTTGTTTTTTTTACACGAAAGATCTATTTAATCCTAAAGAGTGCTGCTTCCTAAATTACTTAAGATATCTCTAGGATTTGAATCATATGTTTATTATTTTTAATTACAGGGGTGACCAACAAGGAATATCTAATTAGGCTAGCCCATTGTAGTTTGGTGATCTTGGTGAAATCAAGCGCACAACTCAACATGCTTTAAGCTAAAATATATATTTGGTTTTCTAAATTTACATATTAAGTTTGAATTTTAATCATTGAAGTTTATAAAGTATGTTTTTAATCTTTTAATATTAATATTGCTAGTCTCTTTTAATGAAAAATGTCGATTTCACGTCGGCTTATTGTATTAAAGTGACACACCGCACAAATGTAAAATGGAGGATAACGTTTCTTTTTGGAAAAATTTCGTTTAAGGACCGAATTAATTTCAAAGAGTTTATGAAACTTCACTGCAGGACCAAAGGGGCAAATTGATTTCACAAAGAAAATGACGCTATTGGCTCTCATAATACTTATTGTAGGATGACATGTAAGTGAACTAATTCTAATTGTAAATAAAAGTATGTAGGTTGCTAATTGACTAGTCCCCTTTACAAATGGGCTCTCCATACTCGTTCACTCATGGACACCTTCTTTAGGTGAAAGAGGTGATATGTAAACAGACTAATTCCAGTTGTAAATAAATAAATATATGTTACAAATTGTCTAGTCCCAATTGCTTTAGGTGAAGGAGGTGATATGTAAATGAACCAATTTCAGTTGTAAATATATGTATGTATGTTATAAATTATCTAGTCTTTCTTGCAATTGGGCTCTCCCACACTTGTTCACATGAGGGGCAATAGTGTCATTTTCTTTGTGGAATTAATATCAGTTTTCCCCCTTGGTCTTGCAGTAAAGTTTCAGAAAGTTTTAGAAGCTCTTTAAAATTAATTCTGTACTACGGTCCTTAAACAAAATTTTCCCTTTCTTTTTTGTTCAGCTTAGGATGACATTAGAATATAAAGATATCTTTAAAAAAATTTAGAGGAGAAAAGCATTGCCTTTAAAGACTGAATACGCAAACGAGGGGTGGGGAAGGATTCCGACCTCCTCCTTTCTCATCCTTCTCCCCTTCTCCTTTTCAAAATCTGAACCGAGATAATCTTCTCTCATAATTTATAACATTAAAAAAAAAAATGGGAGAGGAGGGGAAAGCAGAGTGGGTAGAGAAGAGGAGAGAATAAGCGACTTTTATTCTCCGGACATACACAGTCATAATATTATAAGACTGATCGAATACGTAGATAAGAGACTCATGATCAGTCATTGGATCTCATAATTTACATAAAACTAATACAAGATTGATTACTTAGACAAAGGACAAACGAGGCCCAATTAATAATTCATTGGTAAATTATTATTCTAGAAGAATTACGTCAACTATTTGAATTCATGCATCAACTTTGACAAAAAAGGATTTCAAATAAAATGACGGAGAGAACTGACGTGGTATCAATGACTAATTCAATTGGCTACATCATGCAGTGGAGAATTCGTGCATCAATTTTGAAAGAATTCAAAGAATAGCGATCACCCTCTGATCTGTGAATTCTAATTTTAATAATAAAAACGCAACTTTCTATTTGGACTAAATGTAAGACTTTTGCATCGAGTTATATATATATATATATATATATATATAGTTAAATATTATACTGTGGCTTATTAAATTTTTATATTATATATAAATATGCATGAATTGGAACTGGCTGCTATTTGGTAGCTACCATATGAATGGATGAACAATTTTAGTCTTACAACATCAATTTAATTTTATTAGTAATTATAAATTAAAATCATCAACATATGCATGCATAATATAGTAAAATTTATAAAAGTCATATTATATATAATAAGTTATAAACAGTTCTTATAGTTTCAAGTCGAACAAAATTCAGGTATCCAAGATGTAGGAGAAACAATTTTAATAACAACATTATAAATAATTATAATCTGCGTGTAATTGATTTTTTTTTTTTTGGAAATATTATGCGTCTCTTTGGTTTTCAATTTATCAAAAGTATGTATCTTAAAAGTTCATTTGGCAAAAATCAGATTGGTAATAGTTATTATACGGTATTTATATTCGGATACATTCTTTAAAAATAAACCCGTTTCATAAACTGAAAATTTAAAAAGTAACACACTAGCGTTTGCTGTTAGAAAATAACTGAAAGTTATTTAGAAACTAAAAAGTAACTTGTAAAAGGCAAGTTCCTTTTTTTTTTTTTGGACTCAGTAAAAGGCAAGTTCTGACCACAAAAGAAAAAAAGGCAACGTACGTTAGCTTCCGACTTTTCACCTCAAAAAGACAATTAGTTTCTTAAAAATAGAAGCCAAATTAGATTAAAAAAAGTCTCAAAGAAATATATAAACCATGCGTCAAGGGAACAAATTAACCGATTCACTTTGATTTTAGTAAATCAATATTCTATGAATTTCACTTATATATGTAATATTGACCAGCTTCAATTCGCGTATATAATTTATGGCAGCAGCTGGCAGCCGGAAATTTTCCAGGTCAAGAGCACTGCTAACCCTCAACAAGGGTTAGGTGGAGCTCCTACCCCCCATTTTCCCATTCTATAAATATCGCTAGTTCCTTTGCTTCCCATATCCAGTTCCTTTGCTTCCCATATCCAAATTAAGGTACGCCCTATATATACATATATATATAGTGATTGAACTTGTTCTTTCTTGCTTCTGCTATATAAATATATATATATGGCTTCCATTACCACCCTCACTGAGATAGCCGCCGAGAAGTCCCTGAGGTCTGGCTTCATTCGGGACGAAGATGAGCGTCCGAAAGTTGCTTACGACCAATTCAGCGATGAAGTTCCGGTGATTTCGCTGGCTGGGATAGATGACGTTGGTGGCCGTCGAGCTGCGATATGTACGCAGATTGTGAAGGCTTGCGAAGAATGGGGCATTTTCCAAGTTGTCGATCATGGCGTCGACACCGAACTCGTTTCGGAAATGACTCGCCTCGCCAGAGAGTTCTTTGCCTTGCCGCCAGAAGAGAAGCTTCGCTATGACATGTCTGGGGGCAAAAAAGGCGGCTTCATAGTTTCCAGTCATCTGAAGGTAATGATTTCTGCTATGCAATTATTAATTTTGCTATTTCGTAGTTAATTGAGGTAGGTAGTTACGTTAGGGACGAACGGGGGTTATATAGGTGATGCCATTGTTAGTTAGTTAATGATGAGGGAGCGTGCGTGCATGCAGGGAGAGACGGTGCAGGACTGGAGAGAAGTGTTCATATATTTTACATATCCAAAGGGAAGCAGAGACTATTCGAGGTGGCCGGAAGGATGGCGAAGGGCGACAGAGGAATACAGCGAGAAGCTGATGGGTCTGGCAAGCAAGCTGCTCGAGGTGTTGTCAGAAGCAATGGGATTAGAGAAGGAGGCTCTGACAAAGGCATGCCTGGAAATGGACCAGAAGCTAGTGGTCAATTTCTACCCAAAATGCCCCCAGCCTGATCTCACGCTCGGACTCAAGCGTCACACCGATGCAGGCACCATCACCCTCTTGCTTCAAGACCTCGTCGGCGGCCTTCAGGCGACCAGGGATAATGGCAACACCTGGATCACTGTTAAGCCTGTCCCTGGAGCCTTCGTCGTCAACCTCGGCGATCATGCCCATGTGAGTACCAACATCATCATACACAAACCAATCTCTCTCCTTTGACGTAATTATAACACTTTCTACATCAATTTTAATTATAGACTTAACCGTCTTAGAAAATAAAAATAATCAACTTGCTAGAGTGAACCATAGAAATTTTCTATAAATTTTGTTAAACTATATACTTCATTTATTTCAAATTCAATGCTTAACTTGTTTTATAAAAGATGTCATAAACCTCGTCACTTTTATTTTTAAATCGTCATATACTACTGTCTCTACCCTGTAGATATAAGAAATATATTATACAAGCAACTATTGAATTTAATTTTACTCACATCATCACACGCCTATTTTTTTCAGTGTAGAAAACTGGAGAGACGTGCGTATAAATTTTTTTTATTGTAAGGTAATCTCATGGGTACTTTTTTCTTTGAGGTCGAAAGTTTCAAGTATATTTTAAAATAAAGAGATGCTACATAAAATTTCAAAAATAAAATAAAATCTAGAAGAAGAGAGCTTTGTATACATGCATGCAGTTTGAAAATAAAATCCGACCAATTTTGTCTTTTGATAATGCACAGTACCTGAGTAATGGGAGGTTCAAGAATGCGGATCACCGAGCAGTGGTGAACTCGAAGTGCAGCAGATTGTCGATAGCAACATTCCAAAATCCATCCCCAGAAGCAATCGTATACCCACTGAAGCTCGGAGAGGAACAAGAATCTCTGCTTGAGGAACCAATCACCTTTGCTGAGATGTACCGGAGAAAAATGGCCAAGGACCTCGAGTATGCCCGTCTTAAGAAGCTGTCCAAAGAGTCCAATGCCCAGCGCGAAACCATCGACTTTCAGAACAAATCATTGGATCAGATTCTGGCTTAATTATTCCCCCCCTAGAATTTGAACTTCTCATGTCTTCTTCCTTTTCTCTCAAAATAAATACTTGGGAGGTTCATCAGTGTTCCTCAGTCACTTGGTATGTAATCCCTAAAATCATGTACACATCGAAATCAATATATGAATAAAATTTTGGGACTGTCCTTAATTAATTACAGCCCCTGGCCATCCCCATATCAGAGGAAACATATCATGACTTAATTAGCATTTATTGTTATTTTGTCACAATTTTTTTAGGCATAACGACGCATATAATATGGTTTCGGCGTATATATTACTTCTCCGGTCCTAAATGTAAGACCCTTATACTAAAGTGTATAAGGGTTTTACATTTAGGACAGGAGGAGTATTATAATTATATGAATGTGATGATAACCTTTCATTAATAAATTTATAGGATCTCTTTTCATGGCTCATGTCTCATAACCCCTAAATGAATGTTGTTCTTTAATGATACTATTAATGTCCTTTAAACTCTTAATCTTCATACATGTTTTATACCAATAAAAAAAATTTAAATTTTATTAACTCTCATTTAAAATTTAACAACTTTTTAACTTTATCCTTATTTAATATACATTATACCGTATGAAAACAAAATCATCACAACAATAAATAAAAGGTAAAATTGAACATGTAAGAAATTTTTCTTTCTGTCCTATAAATAGGATCAAAAACTTTCTTTCTCTTTACCTTATAAATAGAATCAGAAGAATATATTATACATTCACTCTTATTTATGCCATTATAATATTCATGATTACAAAGTTCGTTCTCCCTCCCATCTCAATTTTGGAGCCAACTATTTCGAGTGTTCTGAAGGTCTTCGTTCTTGTTTGGGAAACTATTTGAGAAAGAGGAAGAAATTAATGAACAAGTTAAATGAGCAACTTGAAAAGACAGATCACAGATGTGCATGTTATAAGAAAAATATGGTGTTATGATGTGACTACCACGCCTAACTTGAAAATGGTTTTCTTTTTAAATTAGAAATTGTTTTCTATATACCTTATTTAAAAAGTAAATGTACATTATTTTTATTGTTATTATTTATGAATAAAATTAAATTTTTGAGTGGAGCTGTGCTGTTGCAATAAGATTTAAGGTGCTTGCAATAAAATTTTATATTATGACATAACATATAAATTTATATAAAATTTTTCGAAGTCCAAAATTATATGACATTTTTAGCAGCAAGCAAATGACAAATGGATGAGCATGAATGACTACCTAATACTGCACTATTATATTATAAAATTAATATCATTTCCAGTTCTTAAAATTTGACATCATTTAGTTTTAACCCCTAAAATTTGAAACTGGTAATTTTGATCTCTAAAATTTACCATTGGCCGTTTGGCCAAGTGGGGTGTGTGGGTTGCGGGTTCAATCCCGGGCCCTTGTAACAAAAAATAAAAATTTAACTTCATTTTGATTTTAATCCTTATTGAAGACACCAAAAACACTTTTTTAAGGGCCAAAAACCTCTAAGCAGACAATTCAAGGATCAAAATCACTTATTTCAAATTTAACTAACCAAAATCACTGATTTCAAATTTTAAAAATCAAAATAAAAATAAAGTTAAATTTCAGAAATATTAACCATATATTATATTATACATATGACAACATTTATATTCAAAATACATTATTTAAATAAGCATTTGTTACTCATTGCTAGCTTGCAACGGATGACTTAATATCATACAATAGCACAACATAAAAATTTATATTCGATTTGTCAAGGTACAAACAAATCTTTACCAGACATTATTAGCAGCAAAAAATAAGGAAAGTGTATTTACTGACGAGTTGAGGAGTCATCATTGACCAGTGAGGATACGAAAAATGACAATTCTTTGTGTTAGAATAGTACATTACAGTACAATTATAATGCCACATGCTATTTGACAACTAAACCAACCATATTAACCATTATCATGACTTGTATTAACAATTAATATTAATTTGCACCTCACAATTAAATTCTCTCACCATGAGGTCCCTTAAAGATTTTAGTAGTTATTTTTGTTTCGGGGAAAACATATACACTGGCACAATAAAGATTTTGTAAATCCTGAATAAGTAAAACCGTGACAGGTTTCGGAGCCAGCGATCAGATTAGATAATCGGGGCAGAGCGCACACAACCTCTAAGCCAGCTGCTAACGCACAAGCGAATCAATCAGGAAGGATTGGCTGGTCAGATTACGCCACATCCGCAGATTAGTTAGCAGTACAGGCCCATGATGAAGAACGTGATTAAAATCGTTTGGGTAACCCAGCCAGACAAGCTACAACGATTGCATAAAATGGACCAAGAATATAGGTGGCCCAGCATTATCGAGACTTGGCCCAAAAAGAAGAGCAGCATCACCGCTGGTAACACAACACACACCAAAAATCTGATATACCATGAATCTGTATATAATTATACATCTTTCAGATAAACTGAAATGAACTGCCACTAAATCATGCAAGCATAACGAGCCTAGCAAGAAAATCCACTTCTTGGCTGAAAAATACATGCTGGAAAACCAAAACAAAACTCAAGCAGCAACTGTGCATGCAACATTCTAACTAGTAGTATAATCAAATACAACATTACATTACATTGACGGGTTGTATGGGTGCCATTCTGTGAGTTTTACACCTGCAAAAGATAAGCATTTATAGTTTAGTTTGCGCCAGAAGAAGTCGATTTTATTAATCCTGAAAAAAACACAAGTACAAACACCAATAGCCCCAAAAAGCCAATATTCACAAAACAATCAGCACCCTTCCGTCCAAAGTCAAGAAGCATGCATGCAGATTATGAATCTGAATCATTCATAAACTATCGAGGCATTAAGGCAATAAAAATGTAGTTGTTACTCGTTCAAAAATCAGCACGAATATCTGGGCACAATAGCATTGACCTGCATTGTTCCTATGTTCTCAATTTTTGTGTTTTCTAGACAACGATAGCAACATAGGTGCTTCTCCATGTTGAGGAAACAACAGCAAACAGGGAAATCTAAGCCCAGGATAAAAAATAATAATTCCACGTGTAGATTTTTCATTGTTTTGGGAAACGGTTTACTTATTCAAGCACAAGGAAAATCACTGCCAGCCAATGTTGGAATACTTGCTTCTAACAACCAGATTTAAGCAAATCAATAATGTCAGCACATACGATGGCTTGACAAGCAAAATTTTGTCCTCATGTGGAGGATTATATTTTAAATAAAAAGTCCTGAAAATAAATCATGAGCAATTCGCAACCCCCCCCCCCCTTTATACGTAGGAAAACCATGGAGAGAAATGACCTGTTACACTGTAGTCTGGAAGCATAATTGTGATTGTTGCAATTTGTGCACATCCAATCTCCATTACGCCATTGCTTTGCTCTGATAAGTCAAAAAAGTTCAAACATATAAATTAGAACTCCCAAAAGCTTTAGTAATTGGTGGAACCAACTCCACAAATTATATTATTTATGTATAAAAATCCCCCTAGAGTGCAAGTCTCAGAAGAGCAGCAACAATATTGGCAAAGACAGAAGAAGTATATAGAAGCTAAACCAAGGTCCATATGCATTTGAGAGGCATAGGATCTCCACAACAACTCACTCAGTACGCTTACTTCCTTTCCCAACCCACTGGCGAGCGCGCACATATATTATTGCCCATCACTAACCGACCCTCTCTCACACACTCCTCAAGCATTCCTTGTGACTCAGCCTTGGCCCAATATAGGTGGGGGCCCATCATTTCCCAGGCCTCAAGTTTCACCTTGCCCTAAGGGAGGGGATTAGAATCCGGAACTGGTGGGTTCTTTACAAGTTGTATACAGTTGTGATTATTAGTTCCATGACCCATTGCACTAGAGAAAACCAGGCCGTGTCATCCTATGCTTGCAGTCACCGTAACATGCATATCAGAACATAAGCAATGATATTTTCCATCAACCCACATAAGGCAAATCTGAAACATTCAGCTGGTACTTTGAGCTCAACATTTATATCAGGTTCCAATATAAATGACTTAGGAGCAGTATGGTGCAGTCTAAAACCGTAACTAGAAGCTAGCATGAATGAAAGCCCACTAGAGACAACAGCAAAAACAAATGCCATCTTTCAAGACAAACGCCTCAATTTACATGCCCAATTAAAAACTCAGTTTGCAGCTTCTTTCAAAATCTTCTCCACATTCCTTTTCTGGTAAAGGACATAATTACGAACTTTAACTGGACATGACCAATAATTGAGAGCTCCAACCAGAAAGGGAAGAAATCCAATGCATACACAGAAAACAAAACTTAGTGTAAGTGCTCCATGTGAGTGAACTTCAACCAGAAGTTTCAAACATCAGCAAGTTGGAGCCAGTGCAAAAAACTATGACCCTTAGAGAACCATCCCGATTTATGATTCGTATCAGCATGAATTCATCCATAATACCCGCTCTCCAAATGACCCCTTCACTGAATCACCTACTTGTATATTGGAAAAATTAATTAATTTAATAATATAACAAAAATTTGTAAATATATACATAAAAATTATTTTGGGACAAATAAAAGTGTTTAAATGATTAAGAATTATTAATGTTGAGAAGAAATATGTTGGTAAAAATAAAAATATAAGATGTCACAGTTGAATGGCTGGAAGTAAAATCTTAAAATTAAAAGGAAAGTGTGTAACAATGTTTTGATTTCAACGGAGATCCATATAGGTTTCCAAAATCAAAGGGAGGTAACTGCAATTTAAGTTAAATAGAAGGCAGGTGCACGTATTTTACTCAATAAATTTTACAAAACTGTCACATATATATGCTTGACATCCCTCTCTCTCTCTCTGACTCTGTCACTTCACACATTCTGTGAGTCAGCCTTAGCGCATTAGTTACGAGCCTATCAGTAATGAGGAAGTTCTGTGTTACTTCTACTTTTGGATCAACCAAACTTACACTTTTCTAGTTCTACAGGAACACTTACAAAAACCGCTGCTCACTTCTGAGAGCAGCATGTCATGCATAAGGAATCCCATAGTCTAGGAAAATTTGTGCTCATCGCCATAAGAGGAGAGATTTGGTTTGAAAAATATTACAAAATTTACTGAGTTGAGCAATCCACAAAGAAACTAATGTCTTAGAATAAAAGGATCCTCGGCAAGAGCAAGTAATTACCCTTTCCCAAGGAGTGCAGGTGTAGTAATTTGAGGAGGAAACAACATGGGCATTGGCAAACTTGGAGCGGTACTTGAGTTTATAGTGGCAGAAGCGAAGACTCCAGATTTTGAATCTGCACTGGCCCCTACCACTTGCTCCACACTTGTATATGTTTGTTGCTGCTCAATTGTCTGAATATTTTATAACCAGAGTGGCAAAAGTAGAAAGAAGAGTAAATATGCTATTATGTTAAGACAACAAAACTTGATTAGAAGTATAAAAAAGCAAATTCTTACAATATGCTATTCAAAAGAACAAATGTTAAGACAACAAAACTTGATTAGAAGTATAAAGGAAAGCAAATTCTTACATGTCCAACATTCAATCTCTTGTTATCCCAGTCATAAACCAATTCTTCGGAAGCTAATCGTTTTGTTCCAAGTGCTTTATGCCGAGAAAAGAGAAACGAGTGACAAAATTTAACATCAATTGCTAGAAAGAATTCCATTCTAAATAATAAACGCCCAATAATCTCCCAATTATAATGTGATGAGGCCCTAGGAGATCAAGTAGCATAGAACAGAGCAAATATAAATTGGGGGAGGGGGTTATGCTGAGGCCAAGGCATTTGTAGATAATATCCATAAGTAGAAGATGCAGTTATGAATTTTGCACCTACAATGCTAAATCCAGAAAAAGAAATCGTACCAGGTGGAAAGGCATTGCACTTTTTACACTGCAAAAAAAAAAAAAATATATATATATATATAACAACAACAACAACAACAATAAATTAATGAGAAAAATTGCGGATATTTACACAGTTACACCCTTAAACAATTTGAGATCATTTAGAAGTTAAATGCAAAAGGAATACCTGGGAACGTGATGAATAATTATGGAAGCCACAATTACAGATCCAGTCCCCGCTACGCCATCCTTTTGGAATAGGTAAGTTTGGGTTGGCAGAATTATCATATGGAAGTCCAGAACCATAGTTTCCACTTGGTAGCCATAGGGAAACCGGCGGAGCACTATTTCCAATCAATCCGATATTCATTTTCTGATCAGCTCCTCCTGGGGCCCTGGAAAAATGATGTGAGTAAGTTGGGAAAGATGCTCCAGTCATTGCGACTGCTGGCATGGCCGCCACCTCCTTTGGTTGTCCACACTTTTTGCACTTCTCTCTTGATGCATAGTTGTTGTTAGTGCAACCTTGTGTTCCATTGCATACAAACCCATCCCACAATGCATCCAGGGGAAAAGGAAGCCAATCATATGCAGTTACGCACACCAACACGTCCATCCCACACAAAAGACACAAAAAGCACAAACAGCTCAATTATTTGATATCAAGTTCTTCATCTTTATTTGCAACATAAGATTATCAAACGACCGTCAAATTTTTGAGCCTTATTGTGTTGCTAATGGGAAAGACTGCATATGCAAGAAAAATATACATCTTAATGCATAGTGAAATACATTGCAGGCCCCTATTTAATGAGATTTTAAAAAAAATAACATACAGCAAATTATCAATGAAATTATAAGAAACTAACTTACACCAAATTTTAGTTATATACTTACCATTACGACATGCAAATAAGAGTTCTGCCAGCCTAAACTTGTGACTCAAATAAGTATCAAGTGCCTTTTTCCTTTTTTTTTTTTGGGGGGGTGGGGGGGGGGGAGCAGAACAAACAACTTGCTAACTTAAATTCCGCTCTCAAGACCATACCAAACATTCAAATTAGTTGTCTTGTCTCAAAGCGTGCTAATGACAACTATATATCGGATCGGATTCCCATCTACAATGATTCCAGATATTAGCCACAATGAAAGAATATACTATACTCTACAAGACCTCAGAACTGAAAGAACATCCAACTTCATTTCCGCATTTGTTCCATAAGAAAGAAGAGAAATGCACAAACCTGAGAAGAACGATGGATAATCTTAAGACATGAGTCTGCATGCGACACCTCATATATTTATATTAGACACGCCATAGATGTTGCGAACATTAAAACGAAAGTCTCAAAATCATACAAGCTTGAATTAAAATACAAGAGAGCTAAAAAATCATACTAATGAATTTGAATTAACAAGGAAATTTTAAAGAACGAATTGTTTTCTCTTGATTCTTCGAGAATCATTATCGAACTAATCAAACAAAATCATTTTTGTGCCGTTCAGCGATAAGATTAGACTGGAACTTGTTCTCAAAAAGTTTCAATCTCCTATAATCTGATTTTCTAGCTTAAGCTGTGATTTTATTTAGTGGGTTTGAGGAAACCGTTGTTCGAGGATTGACATCAATAGAATTTTTAATTATAAATTGACAGTTTAGATTTTGTTCTAAATCAATGACTATATCTTGTGGCCATGTCCATGCTCCAGCAACAACTTATAAACTTCCAGGAAGCAGATAACTAATTTCAAAAGGACCTAACAATTGAATGTTTTGAAGGCCATTCCCAAGCCACAAGCACGCCAAATGAACCTACGGGTTTGCGAACTTAAGGTAACAAGCTGTATATCATTACCTAAATCCACGGGAGAATCATGAACCACAATCAACCTAAGCAGGTGGGCCACGAAAGAATAAAAGAAGCTCGACCATTAATTAAATCCCGGACAAAGAAAAGAGACGGGCAAGGCCAAGAGGCTAACCAGTGCAGATCCAATCGCCAATACGGGGCAGCCACTTAGAATCAGCAGGGGTTTCGTTGTCGACGAGAAGGCGAGGTTGCTTGCAACGATTACAGAATGACCGGAATGCATAGTTCCTGTTATTGCATCCACTGCACTCCCAATCCCCTTCTCTCCCTTCTCCCATTCTTATTTTATCGCTGATGTCTGTGTCTATATATCTGAGGGCCCAATTAAAAGTACAGAACGCCAAAGATAGAAAGGGTAGAGACAAGGGTTTTTGGTTCTGAGACGACGGAAAGAGAGGGAAGGAGAAGCCGAATTGAGCAGCGGATCCATTCACTGCTGTAAATACAATCGATCATTCATGTTTATACAAAACATTGGATCCTTGTTTTTCGCCTCGGGGGAAAAAAATTAAAAAACACAACGCGGATAACTCGAAAGCCAGCGTTGGGGGGGGGGGGGGGGGGGGGGGGGACACACCAGCGTTTCTCTACATTTCAGATTTATTTGAATTTTGAAATTATGATTGGAGCTTTAGAAATATTCTTTGATCCTATTTATAAAAAAATTTACACAGATAAAAAAAATTTTAAATTTTATTAACTCTCATTTAGAATTTAACAACTTCTTAACCTTATCTTTATTAATATACATTATACCTTATAAAAAATAAAGTCAATACAATAATAAATAAAAAGTAAAATTATACATTCATATAAAAAAATTCCTCTCTACCTTATAAGTAGAAGTAAATACTTTTTTTCTTTATACCTTATAAATAGGATCAGGAGTATTTTTTAACTCTCTGCTTACATGACACCAAACAAGCACTGATTTTGAGGAAAATAGAAATGAATATAGGAATGAATATGAAAATGAGGTTTAAAAGTGTGGTTGTCATATCCAATCATCAATGAAATACATATATTTTTTATTTTACATGTATATTTAAAATACAAAATTAATAATATGCTCTCATCTTAAAAAAAAAAACATTAACACTACTAACCTAGACGTCCGAACCACTGCCAACCACTCGAAGTTACAGCCACCTTTGCCGAAAATATCAAACCAGACTTGGAGAAGCTTTGCTTAAACATCAAAGCAGGAGTATGCAAAAGTTCGGTTTATTTTCATGAGAACCTATAGATGGGATTATCGGTAATGGTGTTGAATTTGTTTATGTGAATTGTTGAGGTGGAAGTTAATTTTCTTGAGTAATGTTTCAAGAGCAAGAATGATCTTTACTTCTTTACCTTCCATGTCCTTGTGTTCTTCGCCGAAATTGAAATTCATGGTGCAAGATTTTTCCTCTCATTTTTCTTAGTTGATTCTTCCGATCCATCTTCGCATTTCCCTTCCACATCTTCATTCTTCCTCTCATCAAGCAGTCTAACTTTTATAAATAATTTATAAAATTGATTTATATTAATGAAAAAAAAAAAAGGCAAAATAGGTTAGGCATGTAGTCTTGTAGGTTAAATTTTATAAAAATAGGCCTAACATGTTTATCTAAAGAGGCCTAACAATAGGCGTAAGCCTAAACCTAGCCTATTTAATGGATATAGAATCTTAATAAGAGACTAACCTATTTTCACTCCTACTAATACCCCTAAATAAATTTGAGTGGAAAAAAAAAAGGAATTGAACCAGTCAGTAGTCTAGTTTGGTTTAAGCATTGAACCGGTATCAACTCGGTCAAACTAGTGTAAACTGGAAAAAACTGGTGTAAACAGGTGATGAACCGGTTTAAATGATTATTTTGCTATTGATTCTATTTTTTTTCATTCAACTCCTAATATTTCAGTCACTATATATTTGAATGAATTTTAATGATGATTTTGGTATTAATGATTATTAATTTTTATTATTGAGTAATCATAGAAATCAAAATTCTCAATGTTATTGTTACAATCTAATTATTGTTATATTTTCTTATATTTTGTTATTAGTAATTATTAATATTGTTATATTTTGTTATTTTCAATTAAATTCTATTATTTTAATGTGACTAGTTTGATTTTGATTTGATCCCGATTTGACCCATTAACCCTTGAGCTACTAACTCAACTACTTTAATATTTGGTCTGGTTTTTTTGTTCCTTGGTTACATTGAACTTTATTAAATTGTATGGGTTAACTAAGTTCTAGAGTACTGGGCCAAAAAAAAAAAGTACTAGAATGACAACACATGAATTGTATATTTAAATTAATTAATATTCCAATTTAATCTGTTTTTATTTAAAATTCAGTTAGTTACAATGTGACTCTCATGATCAGTGAGGTTTGTGATGATCAATTCAAACAATAATAACAATATAAAAAAAATACGACTTCAAACCACAGCTATCAAACCAAAATGCAATCAATGATGAACGGTGATATTAACTCAAAATTATATCACTCCTATTCATATGACAACAATTTGAAATTTTTTCCCTATATCCAAACATAGTTTTCTAGGATGAAAAATTAAATTTATCACATGAGAGATAGCCACAAGTGGTTTCACTTATTTTGACTAATCCTAAGTCCTGAAAATGACAGCCAAACAATTGTAGGCGGGCAAGACTCCACAAAAGCTGAGCTATCTTGTTGGATTTGGTAGTCGCTAATACCCTCAATACGTCCGTCATAGAGGATCTTCTATTCCACTAAATGCTGGCACTGGGTGCAGGGATGGATTTAAGTGGTATGACTCACGTTATCACTATCCAAACGTAGCAGTGGGGGCCCTAGAGGGTGGCCCGTTCTATAACGAGACATATAATTGATCAGAACAACTCAATGCAGGGTGAACCCGCCACTACTTACGATGTCGCACTCATGGTCGCCCTCCTCTCTGAGTCTCTGGTTTGGTTGCAACTTCCTCTGTTGCTACGTCTTTCTCGAATCACTATATCGTCTCATCTTGCAACAGAATATGCAAACACCCCTACTCCAGTATCGCCTTACCTTTTCTGCTGCCTCTCTGGTGAGGTTCGCTTTACAAAGTTTTAGCGCCAGCTGCCTCTTAGAACGACGTTCAATGATCTCTTTGCTTACTATGAAACTTAACTATTAATTGTAAATTAAATTTATATCCTTGGCCGACAAGGCTTCAATGAAAATTTAGACCTCTTGGTTGCACAATGAATTTTTTCATGTATGTTATTTAATTAATTTTTGAATAAGAATAAAAATAAATTTATTGTAATTTTACTTAAATTTTTTTTTTAAGATTTGTATAAAAAGAATTTTTATCCTATTAGGTGGGATTAGTTACATGCATGGTACTACCTCCGGTCCTAATTATAAGACCTAATTTGTAGATTACAAACAAGTTCTTATAATTAGGACCAGAGATAGTATGTTGTTATTGTACTCTATTAACAATTTAATTTTTAGATAAATTGTCAATTAAAATGTCCTACTCAATAATTTTATTGAGTATTTTTTACCTCTTTTTAAGTTTATGCAATCATTTTACGTATGGAAACATTTTATGATAGTTATTGATGCATGTAAAAGGATAAGCAGAAATTTGAATCTCAACATATTAGTTTTTACTTGTATCAATTGTTGGTGCAAACAATAATAAACAAATTGATTGACAAAGCATAACAACCTAAGCAATTTTTTTAATTAATGAAGAAGTTTACTTTTCACCAGGCACAATATTGTGCGTTCTTCTTAAATCATTATTATAAAGATAGGACGTGGCATCCCTACTGAGAAATTAAGGGTAATGTGCCCCTTGAAGAGGAAATTGTAACATCCTAAGTTTTAATCGGGTTTTAATAGCCTCTTTTGGGTTGATTTTGAGGATAGATTAGTAATTTAATCTTGATCTTGGTGTTTGGGTTGGATTTGAGGTTTGTTGGAGGAATAGATGAACATACCCCTCTCAGGGTATGTTCGCCGCGGTGAAGTTTACTTCGCCGCGGCGCACCGGGAGTTTCAGAGGGGAGTGTCTTCTCGGGAAGGTTTGGCCGCGGCGAAGTCTTGGGGACGCCGCGGCGAAGTTGTTCAGGTGAGCGAGGCTTCCCTTTCGGGAAGGTTTCGTCGCGGCGAAGTTAAGGGCATGCCGCGGCGAAGTTCTTTTGGGCGAGCGAGAGTTTCCTCTCGGGAAGCTTTCGCTGCGGCTCGCCGCGGCGAAGTCGGGTTTTCAGGCGAGTAATCCCTCTCGGGATTAGTTCGCCGCGGCGAAAGGTCGCGATTCTATATAGTCGCTGGAGGGTTCAGTTGTGCGAAAATTAGAAAATCTGAAGGAGGAGAGAGGAGCTCTGCTAGGGTTTCGGTTTTAAGGCTTGGGAAGACATTTCTAAGGATCCATTACCTCAAGTAAGTGATTTTAACCTCTAATCTTCTTTCTTTCTTGGAATTTCTAAGGATTTTTGGTGGAACCCTAGGATTTTCTAGGTTGTGATGGAACTGAGGTTTTTGACCGATTGTTTTGAGTTTAATTGATTGCATTGGGTTAGTTTAAGTATTTAATCGGTGTAGTTTCCTTGGATTTAAAGAATCTTGAATTTTTGGAGCTAGGGTTTATGGAATTGGATGATTTGGGATTGAGGATGACAATGTAGAGATTGATTTTGAGTTTTGTGAATTGGGTTATGTTAAGGAGGGTTAAATTGGATGTTTAATCGGTTTAGAATTGTTGTTGGAACCTTAATTGCTCAAATGGGATGTTTGGGTGTAGAATTCCATAGTGGGTCCTTGAGGTTGTGAATCTTAATTGATGTTTGGAAAGGAATTAAGGTGTTAATGGATTGGTATGACCTTGGAGTGTTGCCTTGATAGTTATACCCTTTGAGTTGGGTAGAGTTTTGATGGGAGATAGGAATTTTGTGTCCCCAAGTGTTGTTTTGGCCACATTATTAGTTTGAAAGCTAATATATGATGGTTGTGTGTTTGTGTGCTTGTGTAGACCGGTTGTGAGTCGTGGTGGTGCACGGGGCCACATTGTCGGTTTGTTATTCCTTGCTCAGGCGAGAGGTAACCACTTTCCAATCCTTAGTACTTGCTTCTGTGGTATTGTGAGTAGATTTGTGTTTTGTGCTTTAAGTAGTAATTATGTTCGAACTATATGTTGTATATAAAAAGGGAAAACCGTCTTGTGGGGTTTTTAATTGATGATGAATGAAATCTTGAAATTGTGAAGGATATGCCACTGAATGAGGTTAATTGTGAAATGATTATTACTCTTTGATTATGATTTGAGCATGATGCATGATTTGGGATTTGGTGAGAGTTTGATAGTTACTACCACGTGGTAAGGCCTCCATTAATGCATGATGGTTGGCTTAGTACGTCCCCCATAGTGAGGGATAGGCCTTTTGGCTCCCTACGTCCCCCAGAGTGAGGGATAGGCCTTTTATGGCTCCTTACGTCCCCCATAGTGAGGGATAGGCCGGCTTCGGCTCCTGAAAATCCCCCAAAGTGAGGGATTTGGTTGATGGGATTGCATCATTGCACTTACATGAATTGTTGTGGCTATCGTTTTATATTGTTTGTGAACTGCCCCACTTGACACCTCACGAGCACCTATTTAGTAGTACCTAGTATTGGAAAGGTTGGTTACTGGGACTTTGTCTCACCCCGTGGTTTACAATGTTTTCAGGAGAAGGTTCTAGGCGTGCGCCTTCGGGAAGAGACGCAGAGGCTTGAGCTTGGTTAGCTGTAGGCCTCTTGCTTTTGTCTATGTATGATCTGTTGTATATTGCCACAGTTAGGGTCTTTTGTGATATTTTGATTGTTGATCTATTGTAAATTGGAGAATACGTTATCTCCTTGTTTAGTTGGCCAGAGGCCATTGCTATTGTTTTATGGAATTTGTTTTACTTGGTGGAAAACTATTTAGATGGGCTGATTTTGATGTATGTGTTACCTGGGCCGGAGGCTCGGAGGCCCAGTAGTTGTAAATGAATGATTTCAGTTGCATGCAACGGTTTAAATGTGAATTCAAAATTATGCAAATTTCTTCCTACTATGGTAGTCCATTTAACAGATTTCTTTTTCTACCATAGTAGTGATTTTATGATGAGTTATGATGTTTTGGAGGTTAAGGGTTTTACAGAAATCAAAAGTGTGGTATCTGTGTGTGTATATTGTAAAAGAGAAAGGCTGTTGTACGTTTACAAGTACCCAATTCAAACTTATATACACTACCAAAAAAAAAAGTATTTTGCAGCGATTTTTTCTTTTCCACATTTGCAATAGTTTTAACCTCTACAAATGTGGTCCCTCTGTAACCAGTCATCCATAGTATCAAATAAATCGTGTTGATCTTTAGTAAATTTACCAAGAACTGTAGGCATAATAATCCTCCTATTCCAATGTTTCAACCATTTTTGCGCACATTATAACATTTTCAGGGCTAAGGCCTTCTTCATTTTGTCATTCGTTCTAATTAAAAATACACTGGTAAAGGAAAAAGAATAACTAAAAAAGAAATCAAATAATTATTCATCGAAGTCCGATTTATTCAATGACCACAATTAAACGAAGATATATAGCTCAGAAGCATAAGACAAAAATTTGTTTGTTTATATCAAGTTTTTTAGGGCCTCATTCAAGATTTACTCGAGCTATTACTCAATAGAAAATAAAAGCTTTGGTTTTGACTCCCTAGGACAGAGATAGGAAAAAAAAAGATATTTTTATCAACCGCTACTAAAATGTTACAAAATATCTATCATATGTAATAACTGATCTGAATGAGAATTTTTAAGTCTCTTATTCTATCTGAAAATGTTTCAATTAGTATAAATAGTAGTGAGACATGCTCAAAGCATAAGTGGTTAATCGGTTTTAATATAAATATTTTGGATGAAGAAGAGCATAAAATTTAGAAGCTATATTAAGAAAATATGTACTCTAGAAGAGTGTTAAGACATAATTAATTACTAAAACCCAAAAGAGGTTCAGGTACATAAAAAACAAGAAAAAGATCTCAATAAATTATACCACAATAGAGGATGTCTCAAGTACCAACACCTCTTTTGGGGTTTAGTAATATTTTTTATAATAATATCACGTGATAAAAAGAGAATCTTATATGTAAATTGTTCATGCAAAACAAATAGAAATTTGGCCAAAAGGTAAAGTAAAAGAGAAAAGACGTAATAAAAATATGATTATATTCTTTCAATATATCAAAATTACGGACCTACAGTCCAAACACATGAAATGTAAAGTTTTATGGGATGTACGGACATTTATGTGAAAATAAATATTTTCACAAAGATTTGATAATGATTATGATAAGGCATATATTTTATTGTGGATGTAATTATTTCTACATATATAGTCTAGTAGTATATAAAAACCAAAATATGTGTCTATTCGATATTGTTATGGCCTAAACATAGGGCTTATTGTTAAATAGTGAAATTTACATGATAATTCATGAAGGATCCAAAATATCCAAGAAGCATTTACAATAAATTCATTCAATATATGAAATGTTATGAAGATTAAAATAATTTGAGTATATATGTACCATTGACAAACTCAATTATTTTTATATATTTTGATATATTTTAAATGGGTTTTGTCAACTTAATTAGTCTTTTTGACATTAATTGATTGTTAATTGAGTTAATATGTTTTATTTTGAATTATTATTTTATAGGAGCAAAATTGTCATATTTTGGTTTAATTGTGACTAATTGATTTTTAAGGACAATTAATGCTACCTTATTCTTAAATTTTGATTTCAGGTTTTTGGAAGGCTTAAAAATAATTTAATAAATAAATAAAATAATAAAAAGAGGGAACAAAATGCGACGTTTTGCCCCTATCTCTAATATTCAACTATTCATATTCATCATCTTCATTGAACGCGAGGGTACGAGCTGACAGCAGAGGACGCGAGGGGTGCTTAGCCGCTACATGTGCAGCACTATTCATCATCTTCTTCCTTTCCATGTTGTTTAACAGAACCAGAGGAGTGGCAGCCAACAGAGACAGAACAAAAGATCAGCAAACAGTGAGCTCACGGCGAAATCATACCTCCAGATTCCATCTTCATTGTTCTTCATGACTGTACTGAATTGGAATTTTGTTGGAGCTGTAGTGATGGTTAGGAGCAGCTAAATACTTCCAATTCTCTAGAGCAATGGTTGTGGCTTGAACTTAGAGCTTCAAATGGGAGTTTCAGCTCTTCCAATCTTTACTTCTTTCATTGTAATTGTGATTTCTAGGTCTTAGAATGAATTTTGTAATATTTGAATGTGCTGTGATGATTTATGTTTGCATTGAGATTGGTTGTAGCTGCTAGAATCTTTGATTAGCATTTGACATTATGCTGTGATTAACTTTAATTTCCTTACATTGTACTTGGTTAGACTGTGTTTTGAAATTATGGTGAATATTCAATGGTAATTCAAGGTGGCTTGGTTATTGGACTAAAAATATTAATTGTTTTTCTTTGATTCTCTTTAGCTAATTGTGTTAAAATAGTTTAATTGTGAGTAATGAATATGCTAGGTAGCTTGGTGTTGATTATTTTAATTAAACTGAGTTTAAGGGGTGGCCCTTAGAGTTTTTTGCATTTAGCTAATTCCCAAATTAATTGAAGTAATAATAGCCTTAATCATTGTGCTAGATGATTGCTTTTCCATTTGCTGTCAGTTGTTAATTTTCTTTATTTATTTCATTCATATCCATTTTATAAACTAAAAATCCAAAAATTATTTACTTATTTTGTGTCCTTTTAAATTTTTCCAATTAGTCCAAATCAATTCTTTATTTTTTATACTTAGTTTGCTTAGGATTTCAAATAAATGCTCCTCAAAGTGAAACGACCCGAGTTTTACACTATATTACATTGCTTTGATTTATTTTTGATTGGAAACCCCAAAGTGAATGACAAAAGCTCCCATCAAATGGCGCCGTTACTGGGGAGCCAAGAAATTGGTTTGCTAGTAACTAAGTGTCAAATTTTGGTTGACTTAGTCCTTGAGTCTTTTAGTTTTTGCATTTAGTTAGCTTTTGCATTTTTAAATAGTTTGCATTTGTTTTTGGTTTTTCATAGCATTTCTTTCATTTGCATAGAAAATTTTTCAAAAATACAACTAAATATCTTGATTTTTCATTCATATGTATTGTAGTTAGTATTGCATAGTTTGAGCATTTGGCATCATATAATTGCATTGAAAACCCAAACAAAGAAGCATATAGGTTCTTTCATTCATTGTGTTTTTCATTTTCATTTTCATTTTACCTTTTGCATTTTCTTAGTGATTCTTGGTTATCTTTGAAATTTTGAAAGTGATTTTGCTGCTGGCATTTGTTTGATTTATTCATCCTTGCATGCTTGAGCTTATCATTTTTGTGAATTTATTACTATCACAAGGTTGATTTTGCTTTTAAAAAAAAGAGTTTTATTTTCAAAATTGATGTCAAATTTTCAAATTTTTTGCCTAGAAAATTTTGAGCTTCAGTTTCCTAAAGGCTTTGGCCATTCTAAGCAAAACCAATTTTGGGTAGTTTTTCAATTTTTTTATTTTCTGGAATTTTCCAAATTTTTCTGTTGTTGTGTTTCTGTGTTACTTTTCTGATTTTTCTAGCTTTTTAGGATTTTTTTAATTTTCTTTAGGTTGGTTTTTGTTGGGAATTGATTGTATGACTCATGGCTTGGTTTAATAGTAATCATGATCTACCCTCGCATTCTCACTTTTATGCAGGAAATAGTACATGGAATGAAGCATATTCTAATTCAACATATTCTCAAGAGACAGAAGAGTTGTTACAACAGTTGGACTCCTTCCAAGCTCAGCTAGAGTCTCAAATGCCTAATCACCTCTCTATCCATGACCCTTCTTGGATGAATCATCCTCCACATCAATCACCTAACCCATCACTCCAACCTCACCAACTGTACTTTAATCATATATCTCTACTATATATATACTGTCAAGAACCACCTCCTTTTTCCATATGAATACTACCACCAACCCTCATCCCAATCCAAGTAACATTCTCTTCCCCAATCTCATAAACATCAATTCAATGAACCTGACTCATTTCTTACTATTTCTAAGAAGGACTGGATACAATTTTTAAGAGAAGCTTATGACCGCTTAAATTCATGTTACCATGGATTACTTGAAGAAGCACAATATCTAGAATCTCCAAGGAATCAGAGGAAGAGTTAGGAGAATGTGAGAGTACATTGGAGAAGATCTTGAGTGCTATAGCTCAAATTGAATCTAAGAATGGGAAGGATGAACCAAAGTGCCCAGATTTACTTATACAAGAAGCCGAGATGAAGCAAGAGCATCTACAAACTCATAAGGACTTGTTCCCTATATCAGGTAATATTGATCCTCTTCTTGAGGTGATTGATCCTTATGCTATAACTACTATTCCTGTTGAAGTTATTGATGATGTGAGTGATGATGAGGTGGATGAGAAAATCATAGTTGAATCCCCTCAAATGTTTAAAAATGAAAATTCTCACTTGAACACTTCTAATAGTAGTTGTTTAGTTGATAATGTTACTTGCATTGTCATTGCTTCACTGTGTGAAGAACATGCTTCTCTTTCTAGTGCTAGATTGGATGGTGCAATTGATTCTTATTTGAGCAAACCTCTATCTTGTTTTTACAAGGCCCATACTATATGCATGGATTGCATAGATAACAAGTATGATATACTTGTTGGGTGGCAAAAGCAGAACTTTGATAAAGTGTGTATTGCCTTCTAGTACTAAAAGTGCTGACAATATAAAGTATGATATTGATATGAATCATTTGGATGTTGATTTTGTGGAGAAATGTGAATTTAAACACAACCTTGGAAATTATCTTTCTAAAAATCCCATTGAGTTGCATGCTTCTAATGTGTTAGTAGGGAAAGATTCAAAAATTTTGAAAGACAAAATTGTAAATAAAAATGAATATTTTCATCTACTTCTTTCTTGTGACTTGTCTCCTAATTTAAGTAGCTATGTAAATAATAATATTGCATTGCATAACCATATTCTGTACGAATCTTCTTCTGCTTCCACTCTTTTATCTCTTGCCTCTTGTGAATGTGATAGTGATGTGTTGTACTCTAATAACCATCAGTTGGATTCTTTAGTTTTCACATCACATAAACCTGAATGTTTTAAAATTTTAATTGATTATTTGACTCCTACTGATGGGAATATCATTGACTTTCTTGGATGTGATAGCTACTTGAAGAGCCTAGATCATAAAATGTCTTCACTTTATTTGAAATCTCTCAATGTCTCTATTATTAGATTTGGTACTGCTGCTGGCTTGTTTTTTGTGTAGGCGCATAATTGGAAGGGACCTCCTTGACACCAAACTCCTCCAAAAGCTCTTGGACCTCTTCCAATTGATGCTAAGCCACTGCCAACAAAGTGCAATCATCAAGAACAATCCTTTTTGCTAAGCTTCATGTTTCTCATTATTGATGAAAATTTCTCTTTCAAGAGTCTAAGGCATTTTAAGCACAAGGTTGCTTGTTTCCTCACTTATTTTCTCTTAACTTTGCATTGATTAACTGTGTTTAATTGAATTATTAAAGAGGATAAGTGTGGGGGGGGCTAGTGTAGTAGAAAAGATAGCCTTGTTTTTGTTTACTCCCTTATTGAGCCTCTTTTTTCTCTTGTCATTACCTTGCTCGAGGGTTTTGCATTAAGAACAATACAAAATTTAAGTGAGGGGGAGGGATCGTTGTTGAGTTGAGCTAAAATTAAAAAAAAAAAAAGTTTACCTTTGGATTTGCTCCTGTTTCCTAAGTATTGCTGCTATAATTGCTCTCTTATTTGCCTTATTGGTTGATTTCTAAATTGCATCGCATGATTTGTGTCACACCTTACTTATATAGTACCTTAGCATTCATTTAGACCCATTCCAGACCACTTTGGATGGTCTTAAACTTAAAATTTTCAATTTGGAAGTTAATTTTCGAAAAATTACTGTTCACTGTCTAGTTTTCAGATTACAGGTCCAACTTTGGAAAATCATAACTAATTCTAGAAAAATCGTATGGAGGTGTTCCAAAATTCTACGAAAAGCTCTTTCAATGCTATTTAAGGGAAAAATATTCAACTGAACTCATCCTCACTGAAAATGTACAGTTTATTGGATTAAAATTACTATTTAATTGATAAAATTGGACTTTTCAGATTCTACGCCTTAACTTCGAAAATTCATATCTCATTGTATACACATCCAAATGATGTGATTTACCACTCATTTTAAAGATTGGGATATGTATTATAAGTGTACCAAATTCTGTAGCTTAACTCATTCATATGATAGGTCAAACTGAAGCTTGAAATTAACTGCTTTAGGACCTACGTTTTATCCCTTAACATCTCTTTACTTTAATTCTTTTTATTTCTTTGGCATACCTAACATAGGCTTACTTTTTTCCATTCATGCTCATACATTCCTATACACACCATAAGCTTTATAATTAAATACATGACATTCACAACATAAGTCATAACATAGGAGAATTATACATTGAATAATAATATCAATCATTAGCATCAATAACTCTCCACTTCTTCTCCTTGCTTCTCATGCCATTAGTGCCCACCATTGATTGACCTAAATGGTTAGTTAGGGAGGGGGTGAGATTCGGGGGAATCTCAGTAGCAAACAATACCACATAATCATGCTAGATGGATGCTAATGTACTACACGCAACTTGTTTATTCTCTTGTTAATTAGTGACATACTAGCATGCTTAAAGCTAACTTCTTGATGCATGACCATGGAGACATAATCTACTCATCATGAATAGCAATTACAGCAGCTAAAATATGTCACAACAACATGCAAATAACATGTACACGGCAACACACAAGCATACCATATCAAGCAATGACAATAGATAAGTTCACTACCTTGCACCTCAAGCCTTCCTCTTACTTTTCCTTTGACTCCCTTGACTTTCCAACCATGTTAGCTTTTGGTCAACATCATCAAACATCCTCTTAGATGTTCCAAGATCCTAAACATAATCACATTGGTCACACAACCCATTAGGACTAAGAGATTACATAAAGTTCAAGACTAGCTTTCCTGAACCTCAACCCTTTCTCTTAGTCTTAGGGTTTTCTTTCTAAATTTTCTAATATAAATCTTATCATTTCCCATCCTTAAGATCCATTTCTTGTCAATTAGGACAAGTTTAGATGGCCTTAGATTCAAGAAGATCAAATCTGGAAATTTTGGTTCGCGGGTACTGTTCATGTAGAATCTCCAGAATTTTTGCTCAACTTTCAAAATTCATAATTAAATCTAGAAAAATCCAAATTGAGTGTTTCTAAGTCTCACTGAAAGATAATTAAGTTAAATTTAAAGGAAAAATAGTTTCAGGAACCAATTCTATGCCAAACAGTACCAGAATTGTACGGAAATAGACAATCTTCCAAAAGCTTAATACTGTTTCCAGATTTCAAACCCTAACTTTGAAAAATCACCATAAATCGTACACATATCCAAATGGAGTGTTCTACCCATGGATTTAAAGCTCACAGAGTTTAATTTAAGCATGAAAAATTTCAGAATCAGATACACACAGTAACTAATTCGAAATAGGTATCAAATCAGATGCTACAGCCACCACATACCTTGATCTTGAAGCTTGAACTTTGTTCCTTCTTCTTGGCCTTCACCCCTACGTTTTTCTCTCTAAATTTTGGCAGAGTTTCCCCTCTTAAACTCATGTTGGCTGAAAATATGAAGGGGAAGATGCTCTATTTATAGCCAAAAAAGTTGGCTTAAATGGACCAAAATGCCCTTGGTGGCTAATAGAAAGGGTAAGGGCAAATTTGGAAGTTCAAGTGGACTTTTGCATTATCATTGTATCATCTTATTACATCATGCTTACCTCAACCTTCTAGAAGATGCCAAGTGTCATGAAAGTGGTAGAGGAAAAGGAAGATCAAATCGTAGCCATTGGATCAAACTTGTTTCATAAGCTTCCTCCGAATTTACTTGGCCCACGTTTCTCCGGCTTTCTTTATGGCCTTTCAGAGCTCAGAAAATTGTTTTGTCTGCTTTATAAATTTCTTTTAATTCTAGAGAATATCTATAAATTTTTTAGGCCATAACACTTCCTTTAAACCTTGCATAAAAATTCATTTACCAAAATGCCCTTTTATTGGTAAAACCGGCTCTTTAATTTATTAAAGCCACTCCACTGGCCTTTTGGTTGCGGGACTAATTTTATAAATTAGTATAACCTTTCAACCATTTAACCTCATTTTTGTATACATTTTTTAGGTTTCTTTCTATTTTAAATAATTACCTCACATGGTATACTTTTTACCGGTAATAACCTCATAAATTCCGTTGAAGCTGCCTCAGGGGTATTTTCATCTTTTCTCTTCATAGAAGAGCCTTAGAATATTATTTCCCATTTTTTAGGATTTTCTTGGAATTCTCTGTGTACTCTTCCATTTTTACCCCCGTTGGTCATAACTTTCTGAATTTACAGTTTAGTCCCTTCTTGGACTTAGCTTCATATAATCCTCTCTTTGAGGCTTCTAGCTTAACCTTTGGCCTGTATCTAGTCTCTTTTCTCTCTTTGGACCTTCGAGACTTTACTGGAGCCTCTAACCTTAATTATACTCAAGCCCCTGAAAACTTTTACTTTGCAGTTTAGTCCCTGAAACTGCTTTGACTTCCTTTCTCATCTTTGAAACTTCTGCTCAAAAGGGGTTTGGTAGCCTATCCAATTCAGACTACTTTTGATGCTTCTAGGCCCAAAAGTCTGGATGTTACAATTTGAGAGTGATTCTTGCTTGGAAATTTTGTTGCTGGTTTTTGTGTCCTCCTGTTTTCATTCACCTCAGTGTTATGCATTGCTGTATGGGCGAGTAGCTGTTTTCTCTGTTGCTGACTTAACTTTTGTAATCCTTGGGAATCTCTTTTAAAATCCTTTTATACAATGCTTATGGATGTTGCATGGTAGGGTTTGACTGCATTTGATTTGAGTGATTTTTGTTCTTAGTTGGTTAGCATAGTAGAATACCTTTAGTACAGTATTATTAACCTTATTTTACTACAAAAAAAGTACAATTAGCAGAGGAACATTTCTAGCGGTTAAATCAAACCGCTACAAATGAAAACGTACATTTCTAGCGGTTTTATCTCAAACCGCAAGAAATTTGTAGCACTTTGACCCAAACCGCTTTGGGCCCCACAAGTTTCTATCAGTTATCGGTAAATTGCTAGAAAGTGACCGCCAGACACGTTAGCGCGTTTTGGCGCGAAGTTCATGCTAAACTTCTA
The DNA here is from genome assembly GCF_004799145.2 of Neltuma alba. Taxonomy (NCBI): domain Eukaryota; kingdom Viridiplantae; phylum Streptophyta; class Magnoliopsida; order Fabales; family Fabaceae; genus Neltuma; species Neltuma alba. The sequence continues at coordinate 70,449 of NW_021634738.1, read as the reverse complement.
GCGTTTATTTTCTAGTGTTTCGGGTGATGAAACCGCTAGAGAATGCAAATCGCCATTCTATTTTCTAGCGGTTGGAAAAACCGCTAGTAATTGAACAGACTTTCTAGCGGTTTTGGCAGAAACTGCTAGAAATTTTTTATTTTTCCCTAGGAGTTATGACACGTGGCTGAATACAGGTGGTGGCGCGGTGTAACAGCTAGAAAGTTCTAGCGGTTATATTAAAACCGTTAGAATTTTCTAGCAGTTCCTTTAAAACCGCTAGAAAATCGCTGCCTTTGTATACCCCCACCACGTCATTTTCACTGTTTGGCCAATTTTGAAGTGGAGCTTTGCCAAATTCTCTCTACAAAGTATATCCAGATCCAGATCCAGATCCAGATCTAGATCCAGTTACAGATTCATATTTTTAGGTAAGAATAATAATTTATTTATAAATAATATTTTTTTTATTTTTTATTTTATTATATTTTTTACATTAATTTTGATAGACTAGCTTAATTTAGTTAGAGTTAATAGAATTTTTTTTTATAGTAGGCTACTTTTTATAGAGTTAATAGAAGTAGTTATATTTTTTTTGATGAGTTAACGAAAAATTTAAATATAGGAATATATGTTTTTCAATTAATATTATTTGATATTATTATTTAGAGTTAATGGAAATAATTATTATTTGATATAATTATTTATTTTGAATAATTGTTAGTTGTAAAATATATTTTTTAATTTCAATTGTTATTTGCTATTATTAGGATGAGTCGTCGACCAGGGAAGGAGTCGATTGATCTTGAGAGTGCAAGACCCAGCGAGGATCATGATGGTGGCAGTCATGATGCTGGTGAGCCATTCTCGAGTATTCATGACTACGATCTAAACGAGGAGGATATCCTGAGCTTTATGGAGCATGATGATATCCAGCAGACTGAGGAGACTCATTTTTCAGGGGATGAACAACCCCATGGTGATGCTGGTGAGCAGGAGGAGGAGGAGCAGTAGGTTCATGGGAATGAGAATCCCCATACTGAGCAGCATCCTGCTCCAACGCCAGACCAGTTTTGAAGTGGAATTTGAGGGTAAGTATTTATTTAACTTCTTTAAATTTGGTAACTATTTAATTTATATAGAAATTGTTTTAATTCATTAATATATAATTAATTTGTTAATTAAATTTTGCAGACTCTAAGGAAAATAGGTCCTATAAGAGGCTGACAGCCAAAGAGCTGTCTATGACGACTAGCGGACGAGTGGTTGTGCCACTGAATGAATTGGGCTAACTGACCAAGAAAGGTGGCCAGCTGTATAACAACTATGTGCGCCTTCTTGATCACTAATGGATCCTGTTCCCCATTTATATGAAGGATTGGAAGAAAATCACTTAGAAGAAAAAGCAACAAGGTTAGGAAATGATGAAGGTAATATAAAATTATTATTTATAATTTTTTAATTTAAGTAAATAAATATATATTTGGTTTTTAAATTATTTAATTGTTTGATTGTAATTTTTTATTTATTTAGTTAACTTGTTATTTATAATATTTTTAAATTAGTTAAACGAATATATATATTTTTTATTTCAATTACTTAATTGTTTGATTATGATTTGTTATTGCTATAATTTATTTTTATTAGTAATATTTTGAAATTAGTTAAATGAATATATATATATATATACTTTTTGGTGTACAAATCAATATATATATTTTATTTAGATTATTTTATTGTTTGATAATAATTTGTTATTTATTTCATTAATTTATTACTTATAATATTTTTAAATTAGTTGAATGAATATATATTTTTATTTAAATTACTTGATTGTTTGATTATGATTTGTTATTAATGTAATTTATTTTTATTTATAATATTTTAAAATTAGTTAAATGAGTATATATATTTTATTTAAATTACTTAATTGTTTGATTATAATTTATTATTTATTTCATTAATTTATTGTTTATAATAATTTTGAATTAGTTGAATGAAAATATATTTTTATTTAAATTACTTAATTATTTGATTATGATTTGTTATTGCTGTAATTTATTTTTATTGATAATATTTTGAAATTAGTTAAAAGAATATATATTGTTTATTTAAATTACTTTATTGTTTGATAATAATTTGTTATTTATTTCATTAATTTATTACTTATAATAATTTTAAATTAGTTGAATCAAAACATATTTTTATTTAAAATACTTAATTATTTGATTATGATTTATTATTGATATAATTTATTTTTTATTTATAATTTTTTTAAATAAGTTAAATGAGTATATATTTTTTATTTAAATTGCTTAATTGTTTTTCTTTATTTTTTTAATTACAGAGTAAATTTATACTAGGAGAGGAGTTGAGGGCGGATATGATCAAGAGAGTAGGGGTGGCATGGAAGAACAGGAGGGCTGACCTGTGGCGGGAGGAGAAAGGTGACGGGACGAGGCCCCTACAGGAGATACTGGCAGATATATCTGGTGGAGTCTCGAAACAAGACTGGTCGAGTTATGTTTATTTTAGGATGTCGGCTGACCAGATGGTATGATAATATTGCATTAATTATAATTTTTTATTTTTTTTGTCCAATTTGACTAATTTAATTTATTTTTTTATATTTTGTTTCAAGCTCTTTTCCAGAGAAATACTAGGAGCGTCAGGCATCAGATAATACGTCATAGGGCTAGATCTAGGAGCTTTGCTATCACCCATGACGAGATTGTAAGTATTTCAAAAGAATTTGTTAAATGTGTATATGTATTTAATTTGTGATTAATAATTTCTTTCATTTCATTTACAGAGGGAAAAGACGTGGCAGGAGCGAGGATACACGCCCACCTATGGTGAGATGCAGACGATTCTATACAGACCTCGAGACGGGCCTGCGTTGGATGAGGTTGAGAAGATAGCAGTAAGTAATTAATTAAATATTAATATCATATCACAGTATAAATATTATTTCATACTAATTAATATCTTTATATTAATTTTGATAGGCGCGGATGACCTGGGTCGATGTCGAGTTGCGTGAGTCTCAGGGGTCTGCCTTGGATCCTACCGCCTCACTTTTAGTCGGTCATGGCTGAGCGCAATACCCTGGTCGAGTTAGCAGGCTCGGTCTTGGACCTACACTGACTAGGTTGCCCTGCTGGGGTGGCGTTGGCCCTTCATACATTGTAGGGAGCTCTCAAGCAAGGGCAAGAGCGAAGCAGTCAGGTTCCTCATCCTCAGATGAGCTGCGAGAGGAGCTCAGGTGAGAGATGGAGGCCAGGATGGAGGAGCGTGATCGTCGGTTCCAGTTGTAGCTTGACCAGTTGAAGGCAGCTGGTATGGCCATGCGTGATGTGGTGATCACTATCGCTCCAAATATCCTAATTCCTGATATTCCTAACGTATGCCTGCCACTAGTCCTGCCCCTGCACGACCAACAGTCAGTCTAGCCCTAGCACAATCAGCTGCATGCCCATCCTCAACAGAACCAGCAGGAGGATCCAGCGGTCAATGATCACGATGATGTTGTTTTTGCCCCTCACTCCTAATTTCCCCTATTTTGCTTGTATAGGATTTTGTTTGGATTTGGATTTTATTATCTTATGTTTTATGTAGATATTATTTAAATTTATGTTTATTTGTTTACTTTTATTATCTATTTCTATAATTTTATTTATATCAAGTATTACTTAGTATATTGTTGCACTATAGAAAACATGCTAAACATATGTTCTTTTAACATTAAAATTCATTCTTAGAATATGTATTTTAATATTTAACATATCATGGAATTTTTTTAATTTTATGCATACATATATTATTAATACCTTTTAATACCTATTTATTATTTTAATATTTTTGTAAAAGTTAATACAATAAATATTAATTTATTCTAACAGATAACAAAACAAAAATGTTAACAATTTCTAGTGTTAGATAACTGCTAGAAAATTCAAATTTACCTCCTCCCTCAACCACTAGAAAATAAAAAATTTCTAGCGGTTAATTGACCGCTACAACATTCACCGAAAAAAATTCAAATTTCATGCTGCCTCGAAATTTCTAGTGGTTATAAACCGCTAGAAAATATGTAACTTTTGTCATGCCTCGAAATTTCTAGTGGTTTTGAACTGCTAGAAAATGTATAACCGCTACAAAATGCTCTTGAATGCAAATTTCTAGCTGTTAAAACCACTACAAAATGTAACTGTTGGCAGCTTCCTTTATAAGCTGAAGAACTCCATCTGAAATTTATTTTAACTTCTCTTTGAGCTTCCTATGTCATATGTTCACGAAATTTAAGCAACATTAGTGATGGATAGGTCGTGGATCAACTTACACCGATCGACTCTGTAATACTTGGTAGTCTAAACTATTTCTTGGATTTTGCTTTCGCCAATTCCACCGTAAATGGTAAGATTCAATGTCCATGTCCTAAATGTAATTTCAAGAAGTGGCATCTCAGAGATGTTGTTAGAGAACATTTTATCTTTAAGCCCTTCCAGCGAGAGTATGTATTTTCGCAACTACATGGGGAACGACCAGATATGGTTGCTGAGTCAGTTCCAGTAGTTTCACAGATAGGAGTTCGAGTAGATGAAGCCGATGCTATGAATGATGCTATGCGTGATGCTTTTGGCGTTCACGAAAGTAAGGATCCCAACGAAGATGAAGTAGAGGGGCCTCAACCAGAGTTTCTTAGAAACAAAATTGCTCGGGAATTTTTTGACCTCATGAGCGAAGCTGACAAGTCTCTTTATTCTGGGTGCACAAAGTATTCTAAGTTGTCATTCTTGGTGAGGTTGTATCATATCAAATGCTTGTGTGGTATGACTAACAAGGCGATGTCCATGCTATTGGAATTACTGGGAGATGCTTTCCCTCAGGCTGAATTCCCTCCATCTTTTTATGAAGCAAAGAAGATTATTAACAAGCTTGGCTTAAACTACAAGAAGATAGATGCATGCCTAAATGACTATATGTTGTACTAGGGAGATGATGCAAACAAGGAGATTTGTACAAGATGTAAAACATCTTGCTATAAGTCGATACGGAAAGGGAAAAAGTAGAAGAAGAAACCAGTCAAAATTCTTAGGTACAATTTATTATAATGTGTTACTTGTTTCGTCTCTAAATATTCGATATTTGAAATTCTCAATATAATTGATTATAATGTGTTACTTTTTTAGTATTTAAATATTCGATATTTGAAATTTTTAATACATTATTTCTTTAGATACTTTTCTTTGAAACCGCGGTTGCAAAAAATATATATGTCATCAAAAATAGCTCAGCACATGAGGTGGCATGTGAATGAGGAAAATCCAGATAGCAGGTTAAGGCACTCATGAGATTCGGAGGCGTGGAAAACATTTGATGTGAAATTTCCAGACTTTGCCAGTGATCCTAGAAATGTATGTCTTGCGTTGGCAACTGATGGTTTCAATCCCTTCGAAAATATGAGCACAAGTTACAGTATCTAGCTGGTGGTATTAATTCCATACAATCTACCACCTTGGATGTACATGAAGCAGAGCTCTTTTTTGCTTTCCATGATCATTCCTAGTAAGAAAGCATCAGGAAATGATATAGACGTATATCTGCAACTGTTGATACACGAATTGATCGACCTGTGGACGAATGGTGTTGAGGCATATGACTCATATGACAAGCGACTATTCAATCTCCGTGTAGCCTTGATGTGGCCAATAAGTGATTTTCTCGGATTGGAAACTTTGTCCTACTGGAATGTGCATATTGGGTTGGCCTGTCCTGAGTGCAATTTTGATTTCGTGCCATGTTGCCTTCCATATAGTCACAAGTAGTGCTTCGTAGGACATCGACGGTTCCTCGATTCCAAGCACAGATTTAGATTGCAATGGATTCGCTTTGATGGGAAACAGGAGAAGTGAGATCCTCCTGTTACTTTATCTAGTGTGGATATTTTGTGACAGTTAGAAGATGTTAATGTCGAGTTTGGAGAATGTGGATCCCGAACGACTGGGATGACGATCTCGTGGGACATCTAATGCGCAACCTATGCAATGGGGGAAGAGAAGCATATTTTTCACTCTTCCTTATTGGGAATCTAATTTGCTATGACACAATTTGGATGTTATGCACATTGAAAAGAATGTGGTGTGATAATGTGCTATATACGTTGCTCAACGAAGCTGGAAAGTCCAAAGACCATCTTGCAGCTAGAAAAGATTTACGGGCCTGGGAAATTATTGAAGAGGCTTGGCCTGATAAAAATGACAAGTTTCAACCAGCTAAATTCACCTTAACGAAGCAAAACAAGGATATCTTCCTTTCGACATTGAAGAACATAAAAGTACCATATGGATATTCTAGCAACATCTTAAGGTGTATCGATCTACAGGCTTGAAAAGTTACTGGGTTAAAAAGTCATGACTCCCATGTTCTTATGCAATAGTTACTTCCATTGGCCTTGAAAAACACACCTCCTTCTGATGTATCCGTGGTTTTAGTGGAATTGTGTTCATTTTTCAAAAAGTTGTGTGCGAAGGTCTTGATAGCGGAAGAGCTTGATCAGCTGCAAAATAAAATAATTCTTACACTTTGTCACTTGGAGATTATATTTACTCCATCATTCTTCACTATTATGGTTCACTTAACTATCCATCTTGTTCGAGAAGCAAAGGTTGCTGGCCCAGTTCACTATCGATGGATGTACCGTATAGAGAGGTACAATTGATTATCTTTTATCCCTGGCCGCCTCTTTAAATTTCACATTGTTATTTCATTTGCTCACAATTATTAATGGAATATTAACCTGTAGGTATTTGGTAAAATTAAAATCATATGTTAGGAATAAGGCGTGGCCTGAGGGGTCAATAGCAGAAGGTTATTCTAGAGATGAGGTCCTAACTTTCTGTTCAAGGTACTTTGATGACATGAGACATCTTTTAACCGCCCGTGTCACGTAGATGATTCTCCTCCTGGTCCTTTCACGTCAACTTTATTTCCTCCTATTAGGAAACCAGTTGGAGGATATGAATTCTTCAGACTCACTCCCACAGAGAAACTCCAGGCACACAGACATGTTTTGATAAATTACAGCCAAGTTGAACCCTTCATGCAATAAGTATTATATAAGCTCACTAACTTTTACACTTTATATTTGTTTCTCACTGACTCTTCTAACAAATTACACTTCACTGTAGTGAGTTTAGAAGTTACCTCAGGCAGCAGCTACGGGGGCGTGTGCATTCCGCTGACATTGATAAAAGAGTCCACAAAGAGTTTCTTGGTTGGTTTACACATCGAATACGTAATGACAACAACCCATACACAATGAATTCAAAGCTCTTTCCCTCGGTCTGTTAGACCATGCACGAAGGTTTACCGCATATAATGTCAACGGCTTCAAGTTCTATACGATTGGACGTGATCAGGGATTGCTCACACAAAACTCTGGAGTTTGTGGGACATTCGAGATGAGATGTTGTGCTAGCAACAGTGATAGCGATATGCGCTTTGGAGGCGTCATTTATTGTGGAAAGCTAATTGACATCATTAAGTTGAGTTATCAACTTTTCACCGTAACTCTGTTCAAGTGCTCCTAGGCAAATACGACAACTCCACAGGGACTCGCTACTGACCACTTGGGCATTACCTCTGTTAATTTCTCAAGACTTATTCATACGGGGAAATCTAAAGACGATGAGCCATATATTCTTGCTTTTAAGGCACACCAGGTTTACTATATCGAGGACGAGAAACATAAAGACTGGAATATGGTCGTTCACCTCAAGCCACGAGATCTTTATGATATGGGTAATGGTGACGTTATTTACTATAGCGAATTCTTCCAACCCTCGAATTTTGAAAACTTCTTTCCTCAAGGAGATAATAATTTGGCAATTATCAAGTATATGTCTTTTCTTAAATTATTTAAATAATTAACTATTAATTACTAATTTTTTCTAAATATATTATAATTCTAACATAATTTTTTAAATATCTCTTTTCAGGCAGGGTGATGATCAAGAATAGTAGTTTTAAGAGTTTTTATCATTCAAAAAATTTGCCTTTCATAAATAAATATGTATAAATTAAAATTGGTTCAGTTTTTTAAAAAGTAAAAAATTACAATTTTTAGCGGTTACATAACCGCTACAAATTGTGAAACCGCTACAAATACTAGCGGTTTTATAATACGCTGGAAAATGCAAGGCTGCTACAAAATGAATAAAACGCTGAAAAAAAAACCACCACAAATGTCTCACTGATCTCTATAAATACCACATCACCTCTTCATTCATTTACCCCATCTCTTTTCCTTCCTCCCCCATTCTTCCTTATAATTCTATCTTTTTATCTTATTCTCTGATGTGGTGGTTTTTTTCTCTTCATTATATGACAAGGTGATTATTATTTTACAAGTATTAATATCTTTTATTTGTTTTTATTTGTAATTTACTAACATATTTATTTCTCTTTTTCTTTCAGATTTGTCTTCTTCACATTTGTCATAGCTTCGTCAACTAATTCAAGCACTTCTCAACATAACAATTTAGGTTTAATATTATAAACTATCTCATCTTTAATTCATCTATCTTATTAAATTTAATTCACTTCATTTGACCCAATCATAACTTAATTACTTATTATTCATTACAAAATTCAAATGTATAACATGTAATACATTAGTAATTATATGTATTAACAAAAATTCTCTAATATAATCTACTTAATGGTTTTTAAATTTATAATATTATATTTTTTAATAATCAAACATTTCAATTTATTTTTTTTTTGCCTGGAATAAACTTTCTAACGGTTTTCAAACCGCTAGAAAATGAAAAAAAGTAGTGGAGCTAGATGTCTCTCTACCCATCTTAACCTCAGCATGTTGCCCAACAAAGAGTGGATTCGAATGGACCACAAAGAAGTTCTTATCTAATGAACTTGGATCTAGTGGATCATTATCATCCAATGATGTTTTTGTATTGTCTTCTGGTTATCTTGGGTAGGTGATGCAATGTTACCTTGTGAGCTTTTAGGCTTGACAGTATCTTGCTTTTCCATCTCCTTCTTAGTGGCTAAGGTAGTTTTTTGTTCCAATCTTGAAGATCCATTAGTAATAGTTAGTTCTTTAAATATTTCTAGCCCCAGTTGCTCCTTCGCCTTGAGCAGATGGCCCAAATCGCTTTGCCCTTTAACCTTGAACTCGGGTTGGCTTGACTTATTCTTTGTCATCACCTCAGGCCTAATTTTGTCCAACCTATAACCTTTATTTTCTTTCCTTGGCCCAACTTTCTTGCTTTGTTTAGGGTTCTTTCCGTTGATGACTTTATGCAAATTCAAGTTGTTGTCCTAATGAGTCTTCTTTATCTCCTCTAGCAGTCTCCTATCCTCCTTCAAAACTTGCTAATTATTCGTGATCCTAACATCCTCCACTGATAGCGCTTTGAAATGAGATCCTTGGCCTTCTGTATTAATTATTAGCCATAAGTCTCCCCTGCTATCACTCAGTTTCCCCATTTGCTGCTCTAGCCAGTGTGGTCTCCATGGTCGCTAGACCACTATCCAAGAATCATAACCTGTCCTAATAGCCCCTATCACAGTGTCGTTTCCTCCCCTCTTCAGATCAAGCACCGCTATAGGTTGTTTCACAATATTTTCCTGACCTGATAGTGCTGTTTGGGTTGGCTTTGGCGTTAGTATTTCAGGGAATTATCCGTGATCTTAACATCCTCCACTGATAGCGCTTTGAAACAAGATCCTTGGCCTTCCGTATTAATTATTGACCATAAGTCTCTCCTGCTATCACTTAGTTTCCCCATTTGCTACTCCAGTTGGCGTGGTCTCTGTGGCCGTTGGACCACCATCCAATAATCATAACCCATTGTAATAGCCCCTGTCATAGTGTCGTTTCCTCCCCTCTTCAGATCAAGCACCACTATAGGCTGTTTCACAGTATTTTCCTGACTTGATGGTGCTATTTGGGTTGGCTTTGGTGGTAGCATTTCAACTTTTGGGTTAATAGACTTCTTATATGGGCAGTGATCTTTATCATGTCCATACCCACCACAACTAAAGCATATAAGATGAATGCCTTCATATTGAATTCTATGCACCTTACCATTGATAAGAATAACTGATCATAGAGGCACACTCAAATCTAGTTCGACACATATCCTTGCGAATCTCCCTTTCTTCCTCTTATGAGTAGCCATATCCACCTTCAAGACTTTTCCTACTTGTGAGCCCAAGACGTGTAGGATGCCTCTATCATAGTAGTCTAGTGCCAACATAAGGATTCAGATCCATGCCGCTATTTTTGAAATATGTTCTTCATCTGGGTTGAAGTCTGGCTTCCACTATTGGACAGCTATATAATGATCATATAGAAGCCATGGGCCACCTGTTAGAGCCTGTTCATAATCTAAAATGTTAGAAAATTTAACCATAAAGAAACTAGATCCCATGTCAATAGACTCCACGTTGCCCTGTTTCGCCCACAATTGCTATAGTTTAGAGTCAAAATAATCTGGGTTGATCATTCTGCCCAACAACTTGACAATTACAGCATTCCTCCATCTTGAGGCTAGTCTTTCTTTCTCCTTTAGTGGTATAATCACATTAAGGCCGTTGACCGTCATGGTAATTGAGATTTTCTCCCTCCATCTGCCCTCACTCTACTAGTCCTCCTCTTCTTCCTCTATTGTTGTCGTCTTCGTAACAGCTTCTTTAAAGGATTTCCATTTCATTTTTGCTCCTACTTGCTCCTTATTCTGACCGGCAGCAAACTCAGTCCCCTTTCCCTTCTTATGAGTCGAAATATTGTTCATATCACTCAAAGTTTCTTTAGCGTTTCCCATCTCAACGTTCGTTTGAATATCCTCCTTCATCCATTCCTCAAGCCTAACGACTAGAAGTTGATCGTTTGAAAAGTTAGTCTCTCCTACCCTCACTTTCTTACAACTTCGATTCAAAGCATCACATTCCTCCGATGTTGGTGCCGGTGGAAGGTTTTCGCTCTCTCTATCACTCATAATAAAACTCTAAAGAACTAAACCATTTAATTCTAATCCTTCATCAATAATTACTATCCTCACTAAAGTGCTTCAAAGTTTGTAGTCTAGGGTGTTTAGATAAAACTAAACTTTTGGAGAATAGCTTATGAGGGAAAAATTATTTTTGAGAATAGATTTTGGAATATTAGATTTTATAAAAAAGCAATTCTGATAAAGTGAGAGTATTTGGATATTTGTTATCATAATTACTTTTTATATATGCAAGTTACTAAAAAGAACACAAGTTAATATGATAATCACTAAAAGATAGATTTCATAATATATTTTTATTTGAAGTAATAAATTTGTTAATAATATATTTTTTTGCCAACATAATAAATAATATATAAAAATGTAATTAATAAATAATTAATATGTGTTTATGTATTTATAAAATATAAGATTAAATATGTTTTTCGAAAATGATTATTTTTTTGGCCAACAGAAAAAATATTATTTTGCCTTAAAAATTTTGAACATGAAATCCCATAACATTTTTTCACAACTAGTTTTTTTTTTTTAGTTATTTTTAACATTTTGCCACAACTATTTTTTTTTAACAACATACTACCTCTAATCTTTAATTTAAAAGCTATTTTATTTCTCATATTTATGTATTTTTTCCAAAGTAGTTCTTGTAGTGCTAAATATTTCATCAAATAGTACTTCTAACTAATACACATGACTAGAAAAAGTATTTTCGTGAAGACAACACCTATTTATTATATACAACTAACTTAACTAATTTTTTAATTCACTCAAATTAGTTAACTAGCTCTTATATTAAGGACTAAAGGTAATATTACAATGTGAAAAAAAAAGGACCACATCTTCAAAAAGCAATATTTTTTTGCTTTTCAAGAAACCATGGTTTAGGTGGGTTAAACTATGGTTTCGGAGCCAAACCATGTTTGGCAACTTTTTAGGCCACACCATGGTTTGTGTTTCAAAAATGATTTTGGCAAGTTTGCCAAACACCCCCTAGATGGTTTGTCTAGTTTGATCTTATTATTAAGAGCTAGTTAGGAATTGAACTTGGATATAAATATAAGACATTAATTTATTTTTTTATTTTATAATATTTTCTTAAAATTTTTTTGATTGATTGTAAGGGGTTCCTATTAAGAAATAATTCAAATGCAAATGATTAAATAGGCTAGTTTAGGAAAGTCAATAAATATTTATTGCAATTAACTAATTTAATTAATTTTTGTAAATTAGTTATATAGTACTACCTCCGATCCTAATTATGAGACCTCGTTTGTAGATTGCAAATAAGGTCTTATAATTAGGACCGGAACTAGTAATATGATTAGAGGTAGGATTTCAATTTCATGGTAAGCAAAACTGACAAGTAACAATACTAACCCCGATCCGAATTTACTTTTGGTTTTTTGGTTCAGGCTTGGTTTTTGTTTCTTGAGAATTTGGTTTTCTGTGTTTGGTTTGATTATTATTGGAAAAAAAGTTCAGATAATTTTTTGGAAAAAAGATAGTAAAATACCCTTAAATATGTAAAAACCCATATAAGTGCATGTGAAAAGCAATATTCCATATTAGAATTGGGGTATTGATTTAGCATTTGCAAATGTTACCCAAAGAGATAATTGCCCCCGATAAATGCACAAAAAGAAAGACAATACATAAGGAAGCTTGTGATGGGGAGCTTGCGGGAAGCCATAGGAGGAAATGAAAATCACAGGAAGCTGTTGAAGAAAGGCAAGGTAAGTTTAATTTTAAAGCCATTAATACTGTCTGAAGTTCAACTTCTTCTTCCTTCTCTCTTGATGTTGGTTATTTCAGCGGGCTGTGAATATAGGTGAGTGGGTTTTAGGTGGCTTGAGAGGTGAAGGTGTTGGGTTATTATTTTTTGGTGTTGCAAAGAACTTCATTTATAGGTGTGGGTCTTTCATTTTTTCGATTTGCATTGGCAGAAAGTGTTAAATAAATGATTTCGTTGGTGTCTGATATAGGGCTAGATTGTTTACTGTTTGAGTATAGCAGAAGGCATTAGCGTGGGTGGCAAGCATGAGCATGAATAATAAGGAGACGATAAAGTATCTAGTTAACATATAAGGTAGAGTTGTGAAAAACTAATATGTTGTTGGTAAGGGAGGAAGTGGGTTTCTGTTACGGACAATGAGGAAAGTAATTATTGTTTACGGTTTATTGTGTTTTTGCAAATTCGGGCATGGCAGAAGGCATTAGCTTGGATGTCCCAATGTCTGTGAAGGAACTTGTTATTTTCATGTTAGAGGGACGTTTGTAGTTAATGAGAAGGTGTAGTTCAATATAGCGAGGGTAATGTGAGGCTAATTAAGGAGCATAGAAGAAGGTATTACACTTGAAGATTTGAGGGGGAAGATATCATTATGGCTCGAAATTGATGGTGATAGTTGTGAGATGAAATATAGAGTAAGTTTTGATGAGAAGACATTGATAGGTTTAGTTGATGATGGTGAGATTGAGAACTTTTTTTAGTATAATGAGAGACATAACCATCTATACGTAGCATGTAAAGAGAAAGAAAGTGGTGCTGATATAATAGAAGATCTAGAAATGGTAAGTGATATTTAACAGCCTATAGAAGTTGTCATTTGTTATACTATTGTTGTTACTTTTGTTACTGAAGTTGTCATTGTGCACACAGAGTTAATAGATTGTTGGGCTTGTCACAACAAAGGTCTGGTTCATTCAACAGTATGGAAACTGAATATGAACCGGTGAGATATGAAGATATGGGTGGGGCCTTAATGTATGAAGTTAGAGGCAGTTCTAGCAACATAACATGTTAAGTACAATATGCACCAATACCATATCCTGAGATAAATTGTTCAAAATAGAGGGAATTGATATCAGGACAACTACAAAATTTTGCACATGCAAAGGAGTTTAAAAAGACAATGCACAAATATAGCATAGCACATAATTCTAAGTTCAAGTACATGAAGGATAGTAAGGACAAGATGTCGGTGAGATGCAAGGTTGAAGGTTGCCCGTGGAAGATATGTGCAAAGGCAGTGGGGAAGAAGACTCCTTTCCTACGTGTGACAACATTTGTAAATGAACATGTGCATAGTGCGTAAGACAATGGTGGAAGAGCTAGTTTGACATCATCAATTATAATTGATGAGGTAAGGAATCACATTGACAAACGGCGTATTGAAATAATGACAATGTTAAAAAGAGACTATGGAGTGAATCTAACATACAAGAAAGCATATAGAGTTAAGAAAATAGCAATGGAGGAAATACAAGGTAGATCTGAGTAATCTTACATGCTAATACCTTGGGTTTGTCAAACACTAAAGGAAACTGATGAAAAAACTATTGCTGAATGGGTAACTACCGAGAATAACATATTTGAGTGAATTTTCATAGCTTATGGGTGTTGTATAGGGGGTTTTTTAACTGGTGCTAGGCATATACTGTATACAGATGGAACTCATCTAAGTATACTGTATAAGGGAACATTGCTACTTGCATCGGCTTATGATGCAGACAATGAATTATTACTATTTGCAATTGTCATTGTAAAGGGGGAAATATATGAGGATTGGTCATGATTTTTGCATAGGATTAAAAATATCATTGGCTCTATACAATTAACAATAGTTTCAAACCATCACAATTCAATCATAGCAGCTGTTGGAGCAATATTTGGATGTGAGAGGAATGCATATTGCTATAGGCATGTGAAGGAGAACTTCAGTGCAAAACTGGTTAAATCAAATAGAGGCAAGAGGAAGGCAAGTCCATGAAGAAAGATGGGCTACAATTGCTTGATCATATCGCATATGCAAAGCTTGATGGTGAGTTCGATAAAAAAAATAGACCACATGCGTCGTTTTTCTTCACAGTTATTTTAGTGGGTCAATACTCATGGAGATGTGAAAAAATTGGCTTTGAGTAAGTTTCCATATCGATGGTGGGACAATATAACTACAAACCTAGCTGAATCATTTAATGGTTAGCTGGTGAAGGAGGGGAGGCATAACGTTGTACAGCTTATCCATTTGCACCATGAGAAGATAACCAAAAAAATGCATGCAGCTAGTATGATAATGGGTAGATAAAGAGATGGAGTAGGACCAAATATTGATAAAAAGTAATGAAAAATGTCACCCTTGCTGAACATGTGTTGCCTGAACCATATAGTGGGGGCAGGGTTGTTGTCTACACATCCCATGGAGCCTTGCGTGTTGATCTTGCTGCATATACATGTAGTTCTGTAGCTTGGCAAACGTTGGTGATTCCGTGTGCACATGCTTGTATAGCCATAAAGTCTATACACAGAAATGTCTTTGATTTTGTTGAAAATTGCTACAAGATCATATCTAGAGCTGGCAACGGTGCAAGCTGAAGTAGTCCACACCTTGGAGGGCTGGCAAAATGCTAGCTCGAGCCCACCAATTTGCCTAAATATTTTTTTTAAAAAATTATTATTAAGCTTAGTTTGAAATATTGAAATTGGACTTAGAGTTTTAAACTTGAGTAGTGGGTTATAATAAAATAATGTGAGGATTAATTTATAATTTAAAAGATATTTTAGAAAAACTAACATTTTTTCTAAATAATTAATTTGACTATTTTTCTTATCCAAATTAATTAAGCAGATCTTTTATGTGTGTATTATATATGTAATTACATGAATGAGGAGATGTTAATATGGAATTTGAGAGTGAAAATCCTCCAACTATGTTGTATAATATGTTAGGAATTGTATAAGAATAAAAAATAAATAGAAAAAGAAAAACAAGTTAGCCTGCAGTAGAGCGGGCTCGAGTAGCCTGCACCTTAGCAGGTTGGCATTTTGCCAACCTGAGCCTGCCATTTTTGGTGAGCTGGCCCCGCAGGCCCAACTTGTATTTTTGGCTCTAATCACATCCTAAGAAAAGGTTTACTCCTGCTGCATGATACCAATGGTCACCATCGACATGCTTAACCTAAATAACTACATGATGAAAAATATTTCACAGCAAATTTTTCTGTTCCCACCTCAGACTAATCGACCTGCTGGAAGGCTAAGAACCAACAGACGTGAATCACAATTCTAGAAAGAGAAGATATACTACTGTGGAAATTGTCGTGAAGCTGGTCATACACGGAGGACTTGCAAAAACCCAACCCAGCATGAAAGTGGCTGTAAATGTTAAAAGCTATATTTTTAGTTATTTTAACCCCTTCGTAATTTTTTGGGCAAAGGGTTTGATGTAAAATATATATTGCATGCAGGTTGTACGTAATATGTACTGCATGCATGGATTCCAATTTTTTTGGGGACAAGAAAACATTAAGTGCAACTATGACCTTAATGTTGACTTGTCATTTAATGCAAAAAATTCTGTCACTGTCAGTGAAAATCTAGTTTGTAGTTAATGATTAGAGTAAAATTGTTAATAGCTATCATTTTGTTGTCAATGTCGATATTAAATAGTGAATGATATTGTGCAACCAATCTTCTGAACTCCTTTAGATTATTGCCTTGTAATTAATGAAGATGTTTTATTAACTTGACCCTTATGCCATTTTCACTAACCTTGGCAATGTCCAATTTTTCTACATGGTTCCCTGGAACTCAACTTTGTAGTTTAGGTTTTGGTCATTATACATGAAGGTCTTGTGATTCTATACTATAATGTTGTCAACATGTTACCAATGTTTCTTGATTCTTTTCCTGAATGCAACATTCAGTGTTAGGGTCGTCAATTCATATGATAACATTGTCATTATAGTTTAAAGTGTTGTCGACATGCATACCGCGGGAACAATATCCTAATGTCTTGATCAGTTTTCCTTGAATGAATTTCAATGTTGTTAATTAATTTGATGACATTGTCATTATATATAGAAGTGTTGTCATCGTGCATAACGATGGGGAACATCTGATTTACCCAACTTTCCTTAACAATTTCCCCTAAATCCAACTTCCAGCTTTTGTGTCGTTAATTGTTATGATGGTATTGTCATTATATATGAAAGTGTTGTTAGAGTGCTATCAAAGTTTCTCCATTGGTCTCCCCTGAACCCAACTTCCACTTTCGGTGTCAACTCATGTGATGATGTTATCATTTCATGTGTAAGTATTGTTTACTTGTATGATGGTATTGTCATTATATATAAAGGTGTTGTCAACATGCATACTAAGGGAACATCTGATTTGCCCATTTTTTCTACAAAAAAGGTATCCCCAAAAGCTAACTTTCTAGTTTCAGTGTTGTGAACGTATATGAAGGTGCTGTCATTCTCTTCGTAAGTGTTGTCAACGGTCAACTCCTGTTACCTTGCATATGATTTGCCCAAGTTTCTTTATTGATTGCCCGAAACACAAATTACTTGTTTACGTTTAGTCAACCTATTTGAAGGAGTTGTCATTCGTTATGAAAGTGATGTCAACATCCCTAACAAGGGTCAATATTTGATTTGTACTAGAACACGTAATGAAATTTCCTAATAACATGTTGTCAATATATACAGAAATGGTATTAAAACATTTATAACAGTTGTCAATATGGTTCATACATTGTCAAAACTTAAATTTCTTACAATATAAGTTATGTTTATAAAGTACAAGTAGACACCAGACGTAGTAGCACCAATTGGCAAACGATTTGTTTCCGTACGAAACAAGGGGTTCATATGTTATATAAAACCTAAAACCAACCACTAACAACCATGTTTACTACTTGGACAAATGCTGCCGATTTGTGGTCTTCTTTTCTTCTTAAAGTAGTTTTAAAGCTCTAGCCATCTTACCATTTCCATCATGATTAACCAGCCATCACAAGAGGTCACGTCTAAATGCAATGACTTGTTCATTTGTGTAATCCAAAGCCACATCCGGGGACCATTTGCTTAACCATATCAAAACATATACACCGCAGTCTCTCCTGGGCAAAAAAAGTCATTCATAAATTGTTAGTCCACTAAAACAATGTATGTTTGATAATAACTGCACAAAGTCAATGCCACTCACAAGTTGTTTTGTTGTGGAATGGGAGGTATAATTATGTCTACCTTTGGCTTCTTCCCAATGAGCTCTGATTTGACCAATTCAATTATATCATAAAATCGATCCCTCTAAACATAAACACATAACCATATTAAGTAACAAATTTATATAATAGTAACGTCATTGTTAAGGTTATTTAATTTAGTCCTTACACATGTATTGTGAGTAGTTCCCTTTGGATCTTGTAGAAATCCCTTTTTTTTTGTTGCCTTTCTTTTGCTTAACAGCATTGACCTTTATCAAATCAAGCACATAAAAATTTAATGTCTTTGGCTGGAGGACATAACAGAACCAGTGGTCAGCCACAAGAGTAGGCCCAAATATCAAATCACAATCTCCTATGTTGTACCCAATATGCTCAAGTAATATTTGCTTCTTGTGCTTAGAAGCCCTCTAACTAATGGGATGTGACACCATTTTCAGCTGTAATTTAATAATGTGTTGAAAACAAGCAATAACCACATTGCAATGAAATAAGTTATTCATCTAACCATGAAGTAGGCATCAAACAAGTGTCTTTTCACATCTCCTTCCTCCTTCACATCACCCATCAAAGTCTTACATACAAGTGACATCAGCTATGTGTTTATTCTCTGGATTCCACCCAATGAAAGTAGTTCTTCTTGAGTGAGTACTTCATCATGCATATCAACTATTGGCCTGAAAAAAAAAATTCAATGAAATTTAGTACACAATAAAAAATATTGTTGTCAATTGTTATAAGTCACGGGTCAAACATAATGAACAATCGTCAATTTATAATAACTTACTAGTCACCCTGATATCGTGGAGACATCCTGGATATGATTTTAAAAAAAATTTTCCTTGTCATCCAAAGTCCTCTTTCTCTTATGCATTTCCTTCGTCCAAATCCATGGAGATCTAACCGTTGGTTTAATCACCCTCTTTGATCTTTAGAGTTGTTGTCCCTCCCCCACTCCTTCCTTACCCACATCACAGTTTGCTTGTCCTTCATTGACAGCCTCATCATCATCAACTTCTCCTCCTCCTTCTTCTTCACTGATAGATTTATCCTTCTCACCTTCTACTCCTTCTTTTTCACTAGCAGATTTATCATTTTCAGCTTCTCCTCCTTCTTCTTCTTCACTGTTGCATTTATCATTGTCTCCCTTTTCTCCTCCTCCTTCTTCTTGTACATATTTATCCTCTTTTCCTCCTTGTATGGGACACCCATCATTATTCCCACCTTCATTGTCCTCAAAATCTTTATCAATGTGAAAACTATCATCACCTCTTCCAACTCCTTCTTCTTCCACCTCAATTGGCTCCTTACTTCCCTCTTGGACTCTTTTTTATGTGCCTCTTTTATAAGATGAACCTTCAGTAACTCTTCCACAATTACAGTGAGTAGTCTTTTATTGCTCTCATCAATAATAATCACCAATCACTCATAAAGATTGCTCAGCTCCTGCAAGAAACACCATCAAAATCAACATAATCCACATACTAAACAACTAAAAATACTAGACAAACTAACACATACTGGGTCTAGATAAAGAACTCCTACTCTATCCTCTTGCCCCACCTTCACATCTCTTTGTCTCCCTCCAAACAACAACCCTATGTTACTCTCCCTCTCTGTCTTAATAACTTGTTTTACTCTCTCTTCATTCCAGTACTCAATAGCATTTATAGTATCATGCACATCATTTTTTTTAAATGTGAAGTGCTCACAAAAATATATCTACAACACGAAATAAGTAAGATTATACAATTATCAATTAAATCAAACATTAACAAATTAAATTGCAATACATACCAACAACAAGTACACACATCTGCTCACATTAAAGCTCCCACCACTTCTAAATACTTTAACGTAATCCTCCAACTCTTTCCCTAAGTCCTTCATAATAAATATAGCCCAATCATAATGCTCAAAGCCATTCATAGTGCAAGCCATCAGCTTTAGTAACCGGTCACTTACTTTATCCCTTGAATTTGGATATAGGAAGGTTCCAAGGGTGTACAACATAAACAAAAACTCAAATTTATCATCATGCTGTTCAGATTTTATGTCATTTAATATCTTGGCAAATGACACTCTATAATAGTCCCTCTTTAATTGTTGATATATAAGATCATTTTCATCTACATTGGCCTTCACTACTTCCCCAATGTCAGGTACACCAAATAATATTTTAAAATCTTGCTTGAATTCCTTTATGACGCCCCTAATTCTAAATTCATGTGTTGCTAGATCATATGAATGAAGAAAAGCCACCAATAGGTCACGTGGGGATCTCTCACATGCTACATGCAGCAACTTTGAGAACCCCATCTTCTCTACACTCTCCCTTAAATTTGCATTATCATTTACAAAGTCCACCAATGACCTGAATTGGGCCAGAGAGCACCGGGTTTGGAATGGAATTTCGTTCTTCCTTGTTTTTTCCCTCCCAGGCCTTGATTCTCTAGCCTTGTCATTGTACCAATTTCTTTCCTCCTCACACAACTCTTTCCATGCCTTTGACACTTCCTGATTCTGTTCTTCAAAATGCTTCGACCTCTTCCCCCCTAATTTCTCATAAAACTTCTTCCTAGACAACATAAATCTGATCTATTTATACTGATTTGGATGAATCTCCTTCCAAGACCATCTTCACTCTTCTACATATAAATAGTCAATAATGCTCAATTGTTGTCATTCATTATACAGTCCTTGTCAATTGCTACACCTGTGCTGTAATCTCCACTAACAGATGTTGTCATCGGCAAACACCAATTAGCCAAAAATGATCATGGAAAAAGTAATAATAAAATAAATCATTGTCTCACCTCATTCAGTACAGTAAGGCTTAATCTTTAATTAACAATAAAATCATTCAAAAAATCATCTTAAACAGTCACTTGTGCTCAAATGTTGTCATTCACTATTTAGTCATTGTCAATCGCTATACCTATATAATAAACTCTACCAACAGATGTTATCACCATTAAACAACAATTAGCCAAAAATGATCATGGAAAAAGTAATAACAAAATAAATCATTGCCTAACCTCATTCAGTACAATGAGGCTTAATCTTTAATTAACAATAAAATCATTCAAAAAATCATCTTAAGCAGTCACTCGTGCTTAAATATTGTCATTCATTATTCAATCGTTGTCAATCACTATACCTATATAATAAACTCCACCAACAAATGTTCTCACCATCAAACACCGATTAGCCCAAAAAGATCATGGAAAAATTATTAACAAAATAAATCGTTCCCTCTACTCATTTAGTACAGTGAGGCTTAATCTTTCATTAACAAACAAATCATTCACAAAATCATCTTAAATCAACTTACCTTCACGTGATTGCCCCATGAGTTCAACCAGATAACTTTATTACTCTCCAAAATCTCTAATCTTTGATCTAATCGATTGCCCCATGACAACCACCGTACAAATAAAATAAATAATCAATTTACAAGACCCCAACAATGGTGACGATCTTCCCCTCATATCAATAGTGTTCCTCTGATAGCGGATACTCCAATCATAGCTATGATGTTACCCTCAAGACGACGCCGCTTCCTCTCACCCTAACGACGACTGACGGTAGTTCCTCATAGCTACGATGTTCCCCTCATGGCAACTGGCAATTGTGGTAGAGTGATGTGGGTAGAGGAAGTTTCACAACGGCACAACGTGAATAACCTCTCTCACGTTCCGTCTTTTTTTTTAAAAAAAAAATTTCTCAGGGACAATTATGTCTTTGGGTAACATTTGCAAATACCAAATCAGTATCCCAGTTCTGATATAGAATATTACTTTTCACATGCACCTATCTGGGTTTTTACATATTTAAGAGTATTTTCCTGTTTTTTTTTCCTAAAATGCTTGATGGCATATCAGTCAGCACTCAGCACATTACGATCTAAATGCCAAAAAAAGAACGGAGAAAACCTTCGAGATTTGAGAGCATCCTCCTGAAGGGCGTCATGATCTATATGAATCCATGGGTGACGCCGTGCTTTTGGATATTTTTTCTTGGGTATAAATATTTTTTTTATTGAAAACGATCTTAATATTGTTAAATATTAAATATAGGTTTTTTTTTTTAACGAAGATTGGAACAAACAATTGCGATCTTCTCTTCATCCTGAATTTCCGACCCAACATCACATGTCCTAGTTAGGACCCATTTGATATAAGAAATCGATGGGAGAGAAATAGAATGAAAAGAAAGGAAACAGAAAATTTTTGGTCAAGGATCTATTTGGTATGTAATAGAATTGAAAATGAGTTGATGCAAAATATTATATTTGATTCGATGAAAATAAGTTGAAAAATTGAACCATTTTACTATACTGCCCACAAAAATTAATATTATTAAATAAAAAATGCTTTCTACTTTTGTAGAATAATAATATTATTAAAAATTACAATAATTTAATAAATAAATAAAAGGCTAAAGTATATTTTTAGTCATTTAACTTTATACAAAATTTTATTTTGATCCTTTAACTTTAAAAACTAAACTTTTAGTCCTCTAACCCTAAAACTGTTAACAAAAAAATGATGATATTAAGCTCATGAATACTGATAGAGTATTACTAATGCTAATATATTAAGTTTAATATTCAAAATAACCATGATTATTACAAAAAATCATTATTTAAGACTAACAAGTTTGTGGTTAAAGGACTAAAAGTATACTTTTTAAAGTTTAGGAACAAAAAAAAAAAACCTTGTGTAAAATTAAAAGATTAACTTTAGCCTAAATAAATATAAATTGTGATTTAATAGTTAAAAATCGTCTCTAATCACTATAGATATTAAATTTATTCATAAAATTCAAATATATGCCATTATGCACAGTTTAGAAATTGGAATTTATTTATAAATACTTACAAGTGATTTTATATCAAAATATATTCAAAGAGATTTGTAATGACATCTATCTCAATAAAAAAAAATTATTATATGAAATAGATATAATTTTCGAAATACTATCAAATTTAAATTTTCTTAAAACCAATGAGCAAAATTGAATTTACTTAAAAGCTTAATTTGAATTTAAATTGGATAAATGACCTATCATTAAAAAGCTTTTTAAATCTAATTTCTAATGTAATATGATTCATTTAAAAATATTTTTTTATTTTTAAAGTTATGATCAAAATAATGAGAAAAGGTAGAAACGTTTTTCTCACCAGATTTTAAATTAGATTTCAAAAAATCATATTAGTGTCTATTTCATTTGGCAATATTTTTTTATTGAGAGAGGTGTTATTAAAAACTTATTACGTTTATATTTTGTTTCATTTTAAAAATGTAAATAATTTGTGTGATATTGTAACCAGCTCATCGAAAGCTAACACATTTCTAAATTTTGTTTAGATCATATCTTTAAAAATATAATTTTTTTTTAATGGGCCTCATATTATAAGAACTAGACTCAGAGAACTTTCTAATAATAAGTTATTTGCCCGATATGAATTTAAATTAAGAAAGTTATGTAGAATTTTATTTTTAACATGATTAAAAAAAAAAGAGCAAACAAGTTTAAATTTTATGCAAAAAATGTTCAAATTTAATGCAACAAATTCGAATTCGAGTCTACTCATTTACTTCACTGGAAAACTACTCAGCACTATTTTAAAGCATTATTAACAACTTCTCAGATCCAACAAGAATTTTTTTTTTATTTTTCATGAAGACTTTTTGTAGTTGACATTTACGCAAACTATTGGAATCACCTTCTCTTGAAATGACAATTTCTAATCGGTGATAGTTATTTGTTATGGTTTTGTCTTTAGTGATTGGCAGCACAGCAACGAGAACGGAATCGAGAAAAATATCCAAGGTATGCACCCTGCAATACTCTTCTCAGGTGAGACATTACCATTTGGGCGATCTACGATTCCTCGTTGATGCTGATATTTTCTTTATTTTCAATTTGAGTTACACTTCAAGCTTCTTGGCCGAAATTGATGGCGAGGAAGTGGCTGACTTGAGTTAAAGACTTTAAATTTCCTCTCTTGCTCCTGTGTTCTGTGTGCGGCACTGTATTTGTCCTTGTTTTTAATTTGTTGAGCAGAGCAATTCAACAATCTCCTTATAGCTAGAATCATGGTTAAGCACCTAGCCAAAATTTCAAAAATCATTTCATCCTATTCTTGGTTTATCGCCTATTAAATCTTTTCCACACATATAGCATAATATTATAATCAAATACATAACACTTTGCATAACACTAATCAGTATGCGTAAAAAGCACAGCAATGAGGTTGGCATTAAGAGCCAAACAGACATCATAGTTCAGAGATTAGGACCAGACAAATCCACCAATCAAGTGGCAATAACACACTATTGGACATTACCGACAGTCACGCTTTCATAAGAGAAGACTTCGACTAGCTTTCTGCTCGAACGCAATCATGGGTCTTCACAAGCTTCGCAAGCTTCAAGCTCATCAGAGGTGCGGAGAATTTATTCACTTTTTAAGGGTAAAATTGGTTCCCACCAATTTTGGTGGGAAGCCGCCTATCCATATGCAAGGGAAAATTTCTTCCTGCATATTTTGTCTCCCAGAAAATGTGGCGCCCAAACACGTATGGTGGATGAAAAATGACAAATTTTTACTTTCCTTCCTCAATATTTGCTGTCACAAATGCGCACCTGCAATCTTGCAAAATACTGTACCTCCAAAGCAGCCACTTTTGTAGAAAGAGCCCGCTCCTCCAAGCAGATGTTCATATGAAGATTCCTTGATGCAAAACAACGATTGTAGCTCGAATTAATTTTTGTCCATCCTTAGAACAAAAATAGCGTTTTACCGCATTGGAAACATTCTAATTATCAGCTTTAATAAACCATGTGAATCGATTATATCTAGGCTGCGCATGCTACATACTAAAGATGCTTCCTCTTTGCAGGGAGAAAATTAATGCAACAATAATGTGAAATAACGGATGCGGCTCCCCTGTGATCCCAAAGCCCTTTACTATGTACCGTCTCATTTCTAGCTTCCATGAGATAAATAACAGCCGTAACTTTCTTGGTGAGGAAAATCTGTGTCACTTTTTAAATATCCAAGCAAGTTAACCATCTTTTCAAACCAAAGCCATCTTGCTGCATGGCATCTCTTCTTGCCTGAATAGGTGAAGAAAACCACCGGGGTCTGCACCATTGGCGTTGCAAAAACAAGTGATCCACTAATTCCTCCATTCCACACAAAGGTCAAAGGAAATAATCCGCAATATGATGGAATTTTATCACTTCTATTGGAATTGCCCAGCTTAAGAGTTTCCGAACACGAATCAGAAGTAGTTGAACTCGATAAGGAAGAAAATTTTTCCAGAAATCTTCCTTCAAGTGTGAGGTGGATCTTGTGCATCATTTCATTTTTCCAGCCAATTCCTTTCTTATTAAGCTTGACCAAATCAAACATCACATGAATTTCACATGGTGGCGAAGATAACATCGAATTTTAAATGGTGGTTGATGAGAAAATTATGTCTAAAACCAACTCGCCACTTAAGATATGACTCTATTATTAGGTCCTTTGGTATTAAAATTCCCTTCCACATTCCAGATAAACCTTGTCCGCCTTTGAATATTTTCTCATCCTTCTTGCATAAGAACTTCATTCCCTTCTACATTACTTATGAGAATACATATATAATATATTTATGTTCACTACACGCGCACACACACAAAGGGGAAGCTAACCCATTAACCCTTGATGCTCCTCAGTATCGCTCTATCTCGTGGTCGCCTTCTTCTCTTCTTCCTTCATCACCATCTGTGCGTCAGTCTCTCCTCCCTCGCGTTCGCGGTTTTTCCCTCAGTCTCTCCATGACTGCGTCTGGTCCTCTCTATGTTGATTTTCTTTACCTCCTTTTTTCTGTTGCTTCTTCCTCCATTAGTTGGTTGCTGTTGGTTTTCTTTTTTCCTTTGCTGTTGTTTTTCTCTGCACTTTGCCCTTTGGTTAGCCAAAAAACAACTGTATTAACCGACCGGTTTAATCTTGTTAGATTCTTCATTCCGGTTTTTTCATTTTCAGAATGAATGGAACCGAAACACCAAATGCTTACTCATCCACTGAATTTGTTGACTTGAGTTTATAGTATGGACGATGGAGAGGCTTTGATGATTACATGTTTATTAAGTGTGTTTTTTCTTTTTGCCCTGAAAGTTATCAAGATTTTTCAGATGACATGATTAATTAGATTTTTATTTTGTTATCCAGTCCATAACTTCGCATTGTTTTGGCTCTGGAAGGGGATGAGATGAAAGAGTGGAGAATAGGAAAAAGTTGAACTATATATATAAATCGTGAGGCTCCCCCTAAATGTCATAACTTGCGCCTAATTTATCACAAAAAGATGAGTGTAACGTGGAAATTTTCTACGGAAGTAAAACCTAGAAGATTTTCCGTCAAACTTACTTAACAATTATCAATAACCCTTTTCATAAGTTATGAGGATTGATGGCAGCAGAAATAACCTTTTTTTCCCACCCCGCTGTGTCCATTCCTCATTATTTCTTCCTTTGAATCCGGGCCTCCGTTCAAATCTTGTTGGCCAATTTGCATGCGTTTGTCTCGATTAGAAGAAAATATCACTTGCTTGTTTTTCTACTCGTCGTTCATATTCTCCATTATTAGATGCTTGTGGCTGAGAGGGAAGTGAATAAAGTCGAGGGAGAAAGGAGGAAGGAATGTCAGCCATGGTGGCGGTGGGAACAAGTCGAACTGGGGACTGGGGAATGAGCCTTAAAAACTTGGAAATAAGTAGGCCCTTGAAAAATGCTACTATCTTCAGTCCTTAATATTAGTTAATTAACCAAATCAATTACAAAAATTAGTTAAAATAATTATTTGTAATAAATATGTGTTGTCTTCTATAAAGTACCATTGCTAATATAATCATGGATATTACTTATAACTACTATTTAATGAAATTTTTAGCATATGTAACCAATGCAAAGACTATACCTTTAAAAAAAATAGATAAATATGAAAAATAAAATAAATTATAGTTTTATATTTAGAACAAATTAAATGACATACTAATTTTTATACTAAAAAACCGAAGTAGTACTAAATTAGGAAATATAATCTATGCAGTCGTACAGGTTCCCTGCACTAGGAAGTTGATCATGCTATAACGGGAATGCACCTTTTTACCTTAACTAATCGGGAACTTTCATTTGAAAAAAAACTATACAAATACAAGAGCCACTGTAACAGAAAAATTCTTTAAAGTATAATTAATTATAACGAGAAGACGTGCTAAAATAATCTCCGCAGGGGAAGTATCACCAGCAAAAAGGCCGCGATTCCTAACTTCCGAAAACATCCAACAAAGAATGCAAATCTCAGTCTTTTACGAATACTACTTCTTGTAAGTTAACTAATTTAAGTATATTAAAAAAATAGTAAAATTAGATATTTATAATAAATAAGTGTTATTTTTTCTAAATAATTCTTACAAATCAAGTGTATTAATTAAAACTACTATTACAGCAACAACTATCTTTAAAAAAAAGGTAAATATAAAAAACAAAGTAAATTGAAATCTTATATTTAGGATTAAAATAAAATTCAAATTAGCTTTTATATTAAAAACCATACCTAGTATTCAAATTTAAAGCTCGCAAGTTGTTACTTAACTGTATTCCAATATCATTCCCAATTTTTTTAAAAAAATATTTAAATAACTCAAATTCTTATTTAGGTTATTAAATTAGTCAAATTCCTAATCAGGTTATATGAATTAAAAAAGGACCAAAAGAAAAAAAATTTAAATTAACATGTTTCATTTTATATTTAACATTTTTAATTTTAAATAAACAATTTCCTGTTTTCATAACACGTTTGCGTAAATCTTTATATAAAACTTGATCACTATACAACCTTAAAAATAAATAAATTCAATTATGCAGTTAATACGTTTTAGTTCTAAATTAATAGATTTATGTCTCCGAAATATAGGTGCAATAAGTCTTTAAATAAAACTTGATCATAATACAACATTGACAATCAACATGTTTCATTTTACAGTTAACATGTTTGAATTCTAAATTCATAACTTTTTGTTTTCATAACATGTTTAGATTAGTCTTTGAATAAAATTTAGGAAATGTTTGGGTAGAAACAAAACCATGGGTTTAAAAGTACTTTTACAGTATACGAAGTAAATATATGGAGGTAGTGTCTCAATTTGCAGAAAAATGCTTTTGAGAAGTGTTTTTGGGGTTACCCAAACACCCACTTAATCACAATATAATCTCAAAAATTAACATGTTTCATTTCACAGTTAAACACGTTTCAATTCTAAATTGATAACTTCTTGTTAGGATCAAACTGTCAAGATCAAGGAAGGAAGATTTAATATAAAAACTAACTCAATGTTGCCTTCTTGATCAATTTTTCGACTTTGTAACAGTAGATGCGAAGTTTTCCTTGTTTAGAAATCTTACGCAATGCAGGAATTATAAAAAAATTTCATCTCTTTAAGTTTCTAATAAAAAGCTATTATAGTCATTTCATAAAATTAAAAAAAAAATGGTCATATTACCTGATTACAAATTTGACAAATTTAATGACCCAAATAATGATTTCAATTATTTAAGTGTCTTTTTAAAAGAATTAAAAAAAAAACTATACACATCCGGTATGGAACGATTTTCCTTTATAGTACTGATGAAGCTGACCAGCAATCCTTCCCAGGTCCCCAAAAAAAAAAAAAAAAGAAAAAAAAACCCAGCAATCCTTGGAAAAAATGATTAATATCTTCTATGCTCCTGCGACAAAGAGGGCGTCACCGGTCCGATATTTTTCCCTTTCCGCATCTTTATGCATTTGTGAGGAGTCTTCCCTTGAGAAAAAATACACCATTTTTCTTGTGCAACAAAGATTAGAATTAGTTAAAAACAATAAATATATACAAATTTTTTTTTAAATATGTCTTTATTTATAGAATTTGTACATAATAAATGATAAAAATTGAGAAAATTGTAATAATTTATTGAATGAGAAAAAATTTATGATAATTCCTATCATGTACTATCTCTAATCTTAAATATAAAAGCTAGTTGAGAATTTTATTTGATTCTAAATATGATATTTCAATCAATTTAATCTCCCAAATTTATAATTTGCTTTCTAAAGTATCTTATTGATTACACACCTCAAGAAGTTTCTAGAAAAATCAACTTAACTAATTTCCTTGATCTATTTAAATTAGTTAAGTAGCTCTTATATTAAAGAATAGAGATGATACAATATTGAATAGGAATAAAAATGAAAAGAGTACTTTAAAGTTATAATTAGTACTTAAACTTCTTTTTAACTGGAATTTTTATTCAAATGTTAAATGTATTATTTCCATTACCCATATTTTCTACAATGAAGTCTACGTGCTTATATTAAAAAAAGATAGGTTATATGTTTTTTATTTCACAAGATTATCAATAAATTAATAAAGAAATTAGCTCTTAAATATTAAATTGCATTTACTTAAAAAATACTAGAATGCATTTCTAGCATCTCTTATATCACATTCTTAATCGAGATGCTGCCCACCCTTATTTTGCACTTCTTAAAACCAGCAGCCGCAGATATTATCATACAGGTCTTTAATAAGAAAACCTCTATAAACATATTCCCATTAAATATTAACAGTTCATCAAATACACCAATCTTTTTTCTTAAAAGTTATTTTCGGAAGGTTAGAATCTTCTCTGCAATTAATAAATTTCTCAGGTTCGTCTTTTTTTTTTCTTTTTTCTTCTTAGTTGGGGCTTCCTCTTTTATGTATGACAAGTTATGGCTGGCTACCATCCGCCTACAAACACCATGCATGGACCATTATCGAATATGCACTTGATGCCCAAGATCGAGTAAATCTCTATCCACTGCTGCACAAATGAAAATTAGTTCGTTGATCAATTATAGTCTTAATTTCTCGATGCCAGTAAACCGAAGCGTAGGAGCATTTACCTTAATTTGGAGGCCCAAATCAAACTCAGAATCGAGCCACCGAATCCCAGAACTAATTAACTGGGAAAGCCCTCGGGAAATCTAAATATTTGTGCTCTCACACTTCCTCTGCAAATTTTCTATGTACAGGGTCAAACAGGAGAGAAGTTGTGTTTTTGCTGTCGGAATATGCCACTTGAGATTTAAATTCTTCCCTTAATTTCAGGTTCTAGTTTCAATCTTTTTGAATTCTGACCCCCTAGAGCGTTATCAGCTTCCCACCGGATTGACATATCATGCCGATAGGGACAGCTGGAACCATTTCGGCACCCCCTTGAGCTGTTAAAGTATATGCAAGTCTTCTGGATTTTGTACTCAACTTCTTCGGGTTTATTGTTATGTACCGATTTAATATTTTGGAAATTACTATGCCGGATGCCTATTTGTGAGTCCTGCACGTCTTGCTTATCTGAACCATGTTGCCTAATCAGGTTCTTTAAATAGTTGGCATCCTTAACAGAATGAGCTTCTTTGGCAGCAAATGCTGGACCTGCACTTGCTTGGTGAAGCATTGTGCCGGCAGTAGATCGCACCTGACATGTCACTGAATGTTGCAAGTTCCCACCAAGAGAAATTGTTGGCATGGAAGCCAACGATGCTGCATGCATCGCCCCAGTTACCAGTAAATCATCTTGTTGAGGAGGCTGGGTATCTAAAGTTTGCAGAACTCCATTTGACATATGGTGACAACTTTGGTTCACAGGCATCCGCATATCAAGTGTTGGAGCCTGCAATGGAACAGAGGGAATTGCAGGTTTACCGGGCATTGACATGGGAATTGATGGAATTGCCAGCTTATCAGGCATCGATGTTGACGATAAGACTGGTGGAATTTCAGGCTTCAACCGTGAAGATAACAAACCCACAGTGATTGCAGGTGTAACCCCGTAAGTTGGCTCACCAAGTGTGAGCGTCGACGGTGGAAGTGAAGGTGCGGCAAGCTTCAATCCAGAAGGGGGTATTGCCACGGTATTAGAGGATGTTCTTGCAGTTGTGGCAGCAGTTCTATGATCACTAACTAATTTCTCAATCATTAATGGGTCATTAAATATTTTAACGAGTAGATCCATATCAATCAAGCTTCGTTGCTCACTACTCTTCATAACGGCACCCACAACAGCAGAGGCAGCAACTAAATCTACTTCCGAACCAGAAGATATCCCAGGTGAGGGATTTCCGCAGACAGTTAAGGCAAGAGAAGAGGAGGTATTAGATTGAATTGGTGCCGTGATCGCTGACATATATTGATGCAAGTTTTGTGACTGCACAGTGGTAGGAGCGTCCCTACCTGCTGCCAATTCGGGTTTATCATACATTGACTCCTCTTCCTCAATGGGAATGATAGGAACCAGAGGAGTGGTGTTATCATCGTAATCTTCCTCTTCTACATCCAAAGCAACGGAAGGGCTACACCAAATAAATGGTAATAGCGTTAGTAAAAGAGAACAACGAAGTAACAAAAGGCTTTTCAGTTAGGCAACATCTTGCCTTGGAGGAATGGCTGAGTGACGAGGATAAACTGCTTCAAGCACCCTGAGATCTCTAAGTTTTTGATCTTCTTTCTCCCTACTCTCTTCACCAGCCACAACATGCCAATTATAACTGAAAACAAACTGGTTTGAAACATAAACAAATCAACAAAGTTGTCCAACGATATGCAACCAACCTACTAGGTAAAGAGCATAAACCGAAAAAGAGAGAGAGAGAGAGAGAGAGAAAAGAAAATTATGAAGTAGAGAGACATTACAAAAGGAAACACAAAAAGTGTACACTGAGGTTTTAATAAGGATCCACATCTTTTAACAAATGCCAAATATCTCATTACCGGAGGAGGACATCTCCAATTAATCTGAGGAATGCAAGAGTGTTCATACTTTGATTGGTTTGGAAGCGGATTGCATTCAAACCTGGGGGGTAAATCATTAAATTCAATAATACTTGAATGCAAAATTGATGACACCTTCGCTTGAAGACGATCTTGGGATTTTTGGCCAACTTTTGACGGGCAATCCTCAGATATGAACAATTTTACCTATCAAATAACTAGTATTAGGGCCAGAAAAGAGGAAATTATTATCACAAAAAGACTAAAATGAAGGTAAATTGCTAAATAAAGACGCAAGGACGAAATTATGTATTGAGAGGACACATATGATGAAATATAGAAGGTCCGGATAAATTCATACTTACAAACATCATGGTACAATAATACAAACATCAAGAAAATATACAAATAAATGGTAGGAGCCTTACTTATGAATGAAGAGTCTTGTAAGTTATATCATATCATTGGTGCAATTTAAGCAAATCAAATCACCAATTACTTGCAACAGGCAGTAGAGTATAGAGCCAATGTAAAAACATCTGCATTGACAAGCTTGACACGCCATATTTCATAACGAAGGAGAGAAAAACAATCAACTCATGTTGAAACACATTTTTCTATAAACGTAGGGGACTTTAAGAGAATGGGAAAATTCTGCCACATTGGTACAGCCTACATAGCGTGTGTTAATGCCACCCCAAAAATATTTCTGCCGTAATATAAAATGAAGAAGCAATAAAATGTTGCTTCTGAATTTAAGTGCTTTGGAAAGTACAGGCCACCCAAACACACATATAAGAAGCTTCACAATGCAAATTTGGTAATATAATCCAGAGACAAACATCACAAAACAAGCGGAAATCTGCAGCGTTAACCTTAAAACTAAAGTATTTTAATAAATCAATATGATACTAACTTGTATTGCTCTATAGATTAGTGTCAGTCACAAAAAGAAGTCATTGTGCTTGAAAATGAGATATGGAACTTTTCCAGGCTCAGCTTCAACAAATAGCTTCCATAATGAGATGACATACACAGCCAAATATCGGCTGATAGCACAGTGATGCAAACTGGTATCTGATGTTCTAATCTGTAGCATTAATAAAGTATTAGCAGCTCTAAGATAGAAAAATAGCTACGTTATGATCCAAAACATTATTATCTCATATACTAGGGTTCAACCAACTCAATAAGCAACAATAAGAACTTGTTTGCAAAATATTGGCAACTATTCAATAGATTAAAAATCACTTATTTTAAACATCTGCCAGAAAATGTTTTCTTGGCTCCTTACCTTTATCATGTCAGCCTTCTAGAGGTCAAACTTGCATTACATATAAGCATGTAACATCTACCTTGATCACGAGACCCAATCGAATTACACAAGTCTAAATTACCATTTTCACTGGTAAATAAACCAACTTCTTTTCCATAAAATTGATAGGCTAATAGCAAATAACTTTGCATAATCATTATATATCTATAACATATAGAAAGCTACACCAATCGTAAGTTCAGAACATTAAAACTCATCTCAAACTCCATAGAATGCATGAGACCCACATCTAATTACATACATAATTTTTTTTCCCATATATAAACAATGGAAACAACATTTACTTTTAAATTAAAATCAGCATACATCACAACAGTAATCAGATAGGGATAAAATGCTACATACGGGACATGATAGATCATCGTCTATGCTTAAATTTTATAAAGAAGATACAAAATAATCTGGCACGTCAATTAACTGGTGTCCCCAGTCATAAGTCGAGAGTCACGTAATTTTACGCATGCACAGTTTTATTAGCATATGATGGTTCTGCTTCATTTAGAGTCTTGTCGCCGGGAATCAAATCCCGTCAGACAACCAGGACACTAATTTTATGCACACTTTTTATTATCGTTATCTTTATTTTGGTCAAAAGACAGGCAAGTGGTGAAATATATAGTCAACCGGTGGAACACCCACATATTCTCTTAGATATCAATCCTGACACTAGCATTTCTTCGTAAGTTCATCATTTTTCTTTTTTCGGGTTTGTGACATATTAAATTCGTATGTGACAAATAAAGTGTCGCATTTTTCACCCATCTATGACCTCCCCACTTTTAAACTTTTAATACATCAACATATTACAAGAAAATTGTATAATAATTGATGATGACGACGACGATGGTGAGAAGTCTTCATTTTTTTGAATCATTTTAAGCATTATGAATACGATAGAAGTTGACACACTCTGAGTACATCACAAATTACACTGTCAAATGTAATCTCATTACACGGTCCTGAGTGTCTTAAATTTCTACATCTAATTCGCTATGTCCATTGATATAATCAATTGCTTCCAACCCCTCCCTGTTTTTTAATCCCTTTTAATGGCAACAATCCATGAAATGTTCGGTACGTATGCGATAAGTGATTTCGTGTTTTCATAAACACGGCTCGATTTGCAAATATCAAAAAAGACATTATGGTATCGTATAAATGTTGAAAAAAAACCTCCCATTAATTAAAAGGTAAGGAAACAAACTTTCACCTTCAAGTCTTCGAGCTGTAGCCCGTAAAAGTATTTTCAAGTCATTATTTTTTAATGGCATTAAGGGTCAATAGGTCTAGCTTATTAATGAGATGAGACGAGAAAGCACAACTGAGCTTATATTTTTTCAGGATGAATCAACCATTCGCTAGGTGTAAACAGAGGCATTAATTATCTAGTTAAAGCTCCTTAAGGATACAATATTGTTTTAACACTTGCAAATCCAAGTAATAAATTTAGTCTGCATTCAAATTTCACTTTAAGCCCCATTTCATTAACCAAATGTAATTTAAAGCAACAATAATTATTATTTAGATTGTGAACAGTTCAATGGAAATTTTCATCGAGCGCTTCCTCATGTTAAATTTTATCGTTTATTACCGGGCCAGTAACTCCCCCGTTTGACCGTTTCTTCCACAGCTGCCAGTACTTTAACGTCAGGGACAACCGTTAGAAATTTAGGGGAAAGGGAAGGGATGGTTTTAACGTGAAGGAAACAAAGAGCAGAGCGACTAAAAGTTCGAAAGAGATCGAATCACGCAGAACCCTGAAAGAGAAAGGCCACTGAGCGACCAAGCAATAAGAAATAAATTAACATGAAGGAAAGAAATGCAGATGAAAGAATGCTGCAGTTATACCTGACAGAGATTCCCGCCAGGAGCCCACGAAACCCTGTTGGACGATTTCCATGCCCGCTTCATGATATAAAGCCAAGGATTTCTGGTATGATAAAGGAAAGGGAGACAGAGGATCGAAAATCCTAAGCGAAGAATAATGGGAGGGGGAATCAGTGATTAGATCTTGAAATCTGAGGAATCACAGAGTAAATAGAGCAGTTGATTATGCTAGAGGACCGTTACGGCTCAGGGGAGAAGAGTGATAAGTGCGGGGGTACCAGAAGAAGCCCTAGAGGGCAGAGGAATGAGTGAAAGGGGGTGGGGTTAGAATATATAGTGGGGACCGCGGGGCACTGGGGATGACTAGTAAATAGTAATGGGTGCGCAGATAGGGGAATCTGCGGCTGCTCGAGGACGTGACGGAGTGACAACTCATAAAGCAACAATCGCCATGGGGGTTTTGGTTACCGCGTCCTTGATTGAATTTTTTTTTTTGCCAGCCTTTTATTTAAGTAATTAGTTCTTACACCTTACACAGAGACAAAATCATACTACTATATTTCTAAATATATTTAATTAAATGTTTTTCTTTTCCTTTTTTTTTTTGGCCAAAATGTTTTTCTTTTCCTGAGTTCCTCTCTTTTCACTCTAAATCAGGTTTTTGCAGCAATACCATGTACATAATACATGACGTCTCATAATTACTAACAATTACAATAATTCCATTTTATACATTAAATAATATATTTTTTTGAATAAATAAATAATACTACCTCCATTTCTTATTATAAGAGTTTTTTTACTTTTAATTTGGTGCTAAATATAAGACTCCAATCCATTTTATCTTTCATATTTATTTATTTTTTAAAGTAACCCTTGTCGTAGTTGCACATATTAAAGGTTTTATCAAATGATAATTCTAGCTAATATATATTATTAGTAAGGGTATTCTAAGAAAGACAACATTTAATTATAGCAAATAACTAGGTCTTATATTAAGGACAGGAGGTGATATATCAACATGTATAAGATTGTAATCAACCCTTATTTTACCCCTTTGATTGTAAATCATCATGAAAGTCTCGCATTTATATCATTATATTCTGATTGCCTTCAACGTATTCTTTTTGTGAGGACATAGAAGCTTTTTTTTTTTAATCACCATTACCACTACAAAAAGAGTTGTATTTTGGTAAGTGTGTGCGCGCGTGTATATATGAGAGTTGTATTTTGAAATGGTTTATTTGCATTACAAAGGTTTATTCTAGTAGTTGGTATGGACAAAATCAATATTAGTTTGCAATGCCTTGACTATTGCCATATATGGCAAACACTACTAAAAAATATACTTATAGTATCGGTTAATTGATAAACCAACATTAAAAAAAGATAGTGGTATTTTTGTAATATTTGAAAGACTTTTGATGTTGTTTATCTGAACAACCGAAGCTGTAAGTCTTAACAAGACAAGAACTAGTGAAAAATGTTAACAGTGTCATTGTTTCCAGTTACAATATCAGTTTATATAATA
The DNA here is from genome assembly GCF_004799145.2 of Neltuma alba. Taxonomy (NCBI): domain Eukaryota; kingdom Viridiplantae; phylum Streptophyta; class Magnoliopsida; order Fabales; family Fabaceae; genus Neltuma; species Neltuma alba. The sequence goes on along the minus strand of NW_021634738.1, from coordinate 33,887 downwards.
ACTAACGTCAAAGTCCAGTTAGTTTAAATTTTTACCTAGCCACGTCATGTTTTCATAGTTTTACTTTTCATTTTCAGAAAGCCCAAAAAAAAAGAAAAAGATCTGTGGTTGGCCTTCTCAAGAAGCTCACTGAACAGCAAGCTAGCACTCCCAAACTATCTGAGAAAATCAATCACAAAAAATATGATATGAAATTCTTCTCTGTATTATTTATGAAAATATATGGCAGCCAGTACAGAGAATCACAAACATGAAAGGAAAAATCAGCAAAAGAGTCACAGCTGACTTTTTTTTTTTTTTTTGAATGCAGTACTGTAACCAATTAAAACAAGAAGACAACAAAGAACAAAGGTCTAGTTTCCTTCATCAACTGACTTTCACACGGTACTAATCATAAGCAAATGAAGACACAGTACGAAGGGAAATATCAGAAAGCAAAGAAGAAGAAGAAATTCAGGGAGGTCAGAGAACAATCGGGGAGAGAAAATTCAATATTCCAACTTCTCCTTTCTGCCCTGCCATAGCCGAATTTATTCTTCCTTTGCCTGTATTTTCCTGGTCCTGCGGAATCTCCTTCTACTCCGTGCCTGCACAGAAGGCTCTCCTACATTCTGGGTTGGATTCACAGCATCTTGGGCTGAACCATCAACATTGCTCGGCCCATTCATGACACAAACCCGCAACGGAATTCTCATCAAGCACCCATTTCAAGTCAAAACGAACACATGAACATTGAATATTGGTTCTCCAACACACTAATCAAATAAGCAAAAATGTTGTTTAAACATACAGAATCCTTAAGCACAGATGTGTAACGAGTGCAAAAGCAGAGAAGATGGGACTTGGAAATCGACTCCCTCATTGCTGACCTGCTTTACTCAACGGCGATTTGCACTCAATTTAGCTGTTCCTCTGTTTCTAATCCACCTCGTGGCTCAGTGAAACGGGGAAGATGTGATTCTCTTCTTCAATGTCGCTAACTTTCTCATACACCTTGTCAAAATCAATCCAGCTGTCAGCTACCTTGCTGTGTTTTTTAAATGGTAGTCACCAATTTGTTCGTCCCGGGCCAAACTCTCCAAAGTTGAAGGAGTAACACATGTAACAGAAAAAATATGAAGGACTTGATTAAAAAAATCCAAGAACCTGATTAAAAAGTAGGTAAAACTACAAGGACTCAAATTAATTTTTCCTTGTTTGGGTAGGGAATGCAGATTGATCAAGTCACGCCTTTATCAAATCCCATAATTCAAAGCTTCAAATAAAGAACTCAATCCTCAACAAAACACGTACAAAGAAGGGAATGTGAAGCTAATGGAACTTACACTCATGAAAATAACTGGAAGCGTCAATTTTCATATGTAGCTCCTGATGAGCATATTTGGTTTGTTTGTTTGTTTGTTTTTTGGTTGTGGAACGACACAATGAACATGTTCTATACTCAATGGGAAGGATCAAGCAAAACTACGTAATGTTTCATTGCTTCACTGTGACGCTGAATATCCTGAATCATTCAACAGAATAATACACACATTTTATGAGCTATTGACAAAAGATTCATTCAAGAGGCCGCCTTATTTGCATGGAGTCATAACAGAAGCACTTAGACTGTACTCAAAATATAGGATCTAATTTACAATGTAATTTACGTTATAAAGTAGATCTTATATTTAGGACTGGAGATAGTATATTATAAAAGTGTAAAACTTCCTTGTAAACATGCATTAGTTATTTGCGGACTGGTTGAGGGCAATGATGCATGGATGATTGGAGCATCACCTAATAACAAAGTCTATACTTCCATTTGCAAATTGAATAGGGGGAACTGGCTTGCAAGCCCTTGGAGGTGCCTAAAATGGATGATTTTGGTCATTATTTTCCTACTTGGCGTTGTTGAAAGTCCATAATATTTTTTTCTCCGAAAATGTAAATAGAGATTACTGTATATCAGGCTTTTGTCTCACATTGGAATGGTAAAAAATAGTCGTGTGTACTATATCCAAGAAAGGTAGATGTTTGGAAGTAAGCCTTAGACAAAGTGTTTGCTTATTCTTGGTAGGTTGCCCCCCTTAGGTGAACTTTTTCCTTTTTGGATTTGTAGCAGCTGGTATGTTGTTATATTTCGATCCCTCTCCCTTGCTCGCGATAATTGTTATGGTTTCTTGATTTTTTGAGCTATGAGCTCATATTTTTTTCATGGCATTATATACACTACAAAAAAATTGATTTTCATAAAAGTCACTGTTGAAAGTTTTTAGCGGCGACAAGTCGCCACAAAAAAGTCATTGTCTTAGCAACTATGGTTGAAAACTTTTAGCGAAAACAAAAAAAGTCACCACTGAAAGACACTTTCAGTGGCGACTTTTAGAAGTTTCAGCAGTGACATTTGTTGCCACTAAAAACTACTTCTAGTGGTGATCTTATTGTCACTGCTGAAAGAACTTGTGGCGGTGACAGTTTGTCGCCACCAAAAATGACTTTCAGCGGTGACTTTTTTTTTGCTACTAAAAGTGATGTTTAAGAAAAATTGATTTCAATGACGTCATGTCATCACTGCCAATGCCACGTCATCATTGGCCACCTCCACCTCATCACTACCGGTTGCCACATCATCACCGACCAAACATCACGTCATCACTAGCCACCTCCACGTCATTGCCACATCACCACTCTATGCCACGTCACCCTTCCCTGCCATGTCACCGCCTAAATATTTTCACCTTAAATGTATCTTCTTTAAGGTTTGAACTTGTGACCACTTCCTTTCGTGTCCAACCTCCTTGCCATTAAGTTAGATTGTTTATTATTATTGTAAAATAAAATATATATTATTATATTATACTTTTAGCGGTAACATTAGAAAGTTGCTGCTGAAAGTTGGACCTTCAGCACTGACACTAATAGTCGCTGCCGAAAGTCCACTTTCAGGAGCAACTTTTTTTATTGCCACCAAAAGTCGTCGCCAAAAATCTTTTTTTTTTTTGTAGTGATATTAGGATGTCAACAATGTAATTTATTCTGTTAGTAATTATCTATATTAGCTGTTCTTTACTTTTAGTTTGTATAACAAGGCACTCATATTTTGAAGATGAGGAATGCTTCTATTATCTTCATTCATTGAGTTTTTAAACCATTCAGAATGAAAAGAGTGTTAGAGTAAAAGCCCAGCCCACTGAAGACAAATCTCAGCCCAACACTTTATCTTTCTAGTCTCAGTCTGCACTTGCTATACACGTGACACACTCACACATTTGCCTATATAAACGGCACTGTAGCTCTTCTTGAAATGTGAAAAAGATGATTATCCATTTTGTCTTATCCTAGCTTGGGTCTCTGTTTTCTTTTATGGTACCAGAGCCTTCACGCTTCCCCATTTGTTGCAGGTCTTGATTTTCAAAAATGGCTTCCTCCACGCCATCTTCCACCTCGTCAACTTCGGCCACTTCTTCCATCTCTACTACCAGTTCTGCCTCTACTTTTGTTCCGCCTCATTTATCCCCCATCTCATCATCTCCATCTCATTTTATTTCCATCAAACTCACAAATGATAACTATAGTATTTGGAAAGCCCAGATGGTTCCATATCTCCATGGCCAACAACTTTATTCTCATCTTGATAGCACCTCTCGTCCTCCTCCTATGCTTCTTGACAATGGTGTTACCAATCCTGCATATATCTCATGGTTTCAAAAAGATCAATATATTCTCTCTGTTTTAATCTCTTCTCTGTCTGAACCTTTAATGGGTCAATTCATCAAGAACAAGACAGCGCGGTCCATTTGGGAGGCTCTTGAACGATCCTTTGCTCAAAAATCACAGGCTCGATTTCTTCATCTCCATAGTCAACTTACCCAGCTCAAAAAGGGGTCTGAATCTGTCTCCGAATATTACAAACGTGCCACACTACTTGCTGAATCACTAAGTATTGCAGGACGCCCAATAGATGATCTTGATTTCATTTTGTATTTACTGAATGGTTTGGGCTCAAATTTTGAATCCATTGTTGCTTCTCTGACCATGAAAACCAATGAACTTTCTCCTGAAGAAGTTTTAAGCTATCTTCTCATTCATGAAGCAAGGCTCAATACTTTATTTGCCCCCTCAGTTACAGACATCTCTGCAAATGCTGTTACTAGGCAACCTTTTTTTCGCACTAGAGGACGTGGTGGTCGCTTTAACTCACGCGGGCGAGGACGCTTTGGACGCGGTAGAGGGAGACTTTCTACTTTTTCTTTTCCTGGACCACACAACTCCTTTTCAGGCCCACACAACTTTTCAACCTCTTCTAGCACATATTGTCCTCTCTGCACTCGTTCTGGCCATGCCATTCAGAACTGCCCCCACCGCTATGATCATGCCTACCAAGCACCTCCGCCACCCTCCTTGGCAGCAGCCCACAATACCTCTATCTACAGCATACCAGACAACAACTGGTATTTTGATACTGGGGCCACCCATCACATGACCTCCAATTTGGCTAATCTTAATCTGGGTTCAGAACCTTACAGAGGCCTCGACCAAGTCAGTATGAGTGATGGCTCAACCACTTCTATTGCTAACACTGGAGCTGGATTGCTTCCTCTTCCTTCTCCCTCTTCTAACATCCATGGCATTTACCTTCTCTCTGACCTCTTACATATCCCATCAATTTCCAAAAACTTAATTTCAGTTTCTAAATTTTGTTTAGATAATTATGTTTACTTTGAGTTTTACTCTTCTCATTTTGTTTTGAAGGACCTCATCACCAAGCAAACTCTTCTTCAAGGACCAACTAAGCATCTTCTTTACCCATCAAGTCCTCAGGCGTGTCTTGGAATCAAAACATCACCAGACCAGTGGCATGCTCGCCTTGGGCACCCAGCACGAAGATTAGTTCAGCATGTTATAACCAAATACTCCCTTCCCACACTTAGTTCTTCTATTTCTTCTTCTTGCCCGGCTTGTAGAACCTCCAAGAGTCATGTTTTACCACACTCTCCCTCTACCCACCGATCTCCTTTTCCTCTTTTTCTTGTTTTTAGTGATGTTTGGGGTCCAGCCCCTATTTTATCTTGTTCTGGTTATCGATATTATGTATCGTTTGTTGATGATTTCACTCGATTTACATGGTTTTACCCTCTTCGTGCAAAGTCTGATGTCTCTAAAGCCTTTGTTTTATTTCAAAAACATGTTGAAAACTTATTTAATGCTAAAATAAAATTTCTACAGTTTGATAATGGAGGTGAATACCAAGCATTAAGTCATATTCTAAAATCTCAAGGCATTGGTCATCGCCTGACCTGTCCATATTCTCATGCTCAAAATGGGACTGTAGAACGAAAACACAGACACATTGTTGAAACAGGATTAGCACTTCTTCATCATGCTTCTTTACCTCTAAAATTTTGGACTCATGCTTTTGCCACTGCTGTTTATCTCATCAACCGTCTTCCTTCTGTCTCTCTCAACTACAAGTCTCCATATCAACTCCTTTTTCATTATAATCCTGATTATAATTTCTTAAAAGTTTTTGGTTGTGCATGCTGGCCTAATCTTCGTCCCTATGCTCCAAATAAATTAAAGCCAAGGTCTACTCTCTGCATTTTTATTGGATATGCAACTGATCATCATGGTTATCTTTGTTTTGATCCCAAGACACGACGCATATACATCTCTCGTGATGTAATTTTTGATGAAAACAAATTTCCTGCAGCACAATCCACTACTATTGCCTCACCCACGTCCTACTCTCCCACTTTCACCTTTTTTGCCCAACATTTATATCTCACAGCCTAACCCCAACCCTATTCAATTTTCTCATAATAATAACAATAATAATAATACTCCTCAGTCCTCATCTCTTAACCTGCCCGACCCTCATACTTCTCTCCATTCACCCATGTCTTCTGCCTCTTCTTCGCCTGACAGCTCTCCTGCCTCTCTCTCTCCTCCTTCATCTCCTTCTCCACCACCTCGTATGCTTACCAGGACACAAACTCACAGCCTACGCCCCAAACAGTTCACGGATGGTACGATTCCCTGGCCACCACCCAAATCTCACCACACAACTCTTCTCCCGATTTGCCACACCAATCTCTCCACTCCTGATGTCCCCACTACAGTCACTTCTGCTCTTCGTATACCCGAATGGCGTATTGCCATGGAAAGTGAGCTTCAAGCCCTTCTCTCCACTCAAACTTGGTCTCTTGTTCCTCCACCACCACACAAAAATATAGTCGGTTGCAAATGGGTCTTTCGTAACAAATTTCACTCTGATGGGTCTCTTGAAAAGCACAAAGCTCGTCTTGTAGCCAAAGGATTCCACCAATCACCTGGAATTGATTACACTGATACTTTCTCCCCAGTTATTAAGCCTGTGACAATTAGACTCTTGCTATCTTTGGCAGTCTCAAAGGGATGGACAATGAGGCAAATAGATGTGCAAAATGCTTTCCTTCATGGCATGCTAACTGAAGATGTCTACATGAGCCAACCACCCGGATTCAAGCACCCTCTATTTCCCAATCATGTGTGCAAGCTTAACAAATCTATTTATGGTCTCAAACAAGCTCCTCGCGCGTGGTTCTCCAAATTAAGCACTTGCCTCACTCAACTTGGGTTTGTTCCCTCTAAATCTGATACTTCTTTATTTTCCAGGATTTCTGTGTCATCCGCTCTTTATATTTTGGTATATGTTGATGACATACTACTCATTGGGTCTGATTCTACTGAGATATCTAATTTAATTGCTGCTTTGAGTCATCAATTTCCTGTCAAAGATCTTGGATCTTTGAGCTTCTTTCTTGGAATTGAGGCACAAACCACTCGTGAAGGGCTATTCTTATCCCAGAGGAAATACATTGTTGATTTGTTAAGTAAAACAAAGATGTTAAATTGTAAACCTGTTCGAACACCTATGGCTGCCTCAACTAAACTTTCTGCTGTTGATGGCTCTTCTTTTCCTGATATCACTTTGTTTAGGAGTACTGTTGGTAGTCTTCAATACTTGTCATTCACAAGACCAGACTTGTCTTTTGCTGTCAACAAAGTTTGCCAGTTCTTACATGCTCCTAAAGATAGTCATTGGAAAGCTGTGAAGAGAATATTGAGATATTTACGCCATACTCTGGACTTTGGCATTCTCATTAGAAAATCAAATTCTCCCTCTTTAATTGCCTTTGCTGATGCTGATTGGGCTGGTTGTCCAGATGACAGACGCTCAACCGGTGGTTTTTGCATCTTCTTTGGTTCAAATCTTGTGTCTTGGAGCTCCAAAAAGCAGCAAACTGTGGCTAGATCTTCCACTGAAGCGGAATATAGGTCCTTGGCTTTAGCTACTTGTGATTTGATTTGGATTCAAACTTTACTCAAAGAATTGGGTATCCCTCTATACACATGTCCAACTCTATGCTGTGACAACATTGGAGCCACTTATTTAGCAGCAAATCCAGTTATGCATGCAAGAACAAAACATATTGAACTGGATTACCATTTTGTTAGAGAAAGAGTAGCTGCCAAAAACTTGCACATCACCTTTCTCTCATCAAAAGATCAATTAGCTGATATTTTTACCAAACCTTTGGATGGCTTTCGTTTTGAGTCTCTCAGATCAAGCCTCACTGTTCACTCACTCCCGTTCAGCTTGAGGGAGGCTGTTAGAGTAAAAGCCCAGCCCACTGAAGACAAATCTCAGCCCAACACTTTATCTTTCTAGTCTCAGTCTGCACTTGCTATACACGTGACACACTCACACATTTGCCTATATAAACGGCACTGTAGCTCTTCTTGAAATGTGAAAAAGATGATTATCCATTTTGTCTTATCCTAGCTTGGGTCTCTGTTTTCTTTTAAAGAGTCATGCATTATCAATAAAATTAATGAACTCCTTGTGCCCTTGTGTAGTTTCTGTTATATCGTTTGTGATTCTATTCATATATACATTCTGCTTCAAGTCTTTTGCTGCAAATAAAAGCAACGGGCAGGTTGAGACAGGAAAGAATAAGAATTTTAGCTCGAGCTTGCTGGCATGCCTCATACAAACATGAGGTAAAAAATGAATAAACCAAAGAAAAATCAAGTATAATCCAATTTCAGGACGATTACTTCACATTGTTCAGTTCTTTCTATTGTATGTTGGCTTATTTTCAATCAAGAAATCATGTGGTAAACAAGGCAGATTTATTTTTATATTTTTCTCCTCACAAAAAGTGTTTTCGGTGATAACACAAAAATCATATCATGTACTTGTCAATACAACATGCAGTTTCATGTCCTCTGAATTTCACTTATCTGGTCAAAGTTTCGGTGAATGCGGTACCTAGAAATTTTATATTATTGAAAGAGATTGAGAGAGTTGAAAAGGGGATTGCCGATGGGACTGTAAGCTATGAGATGGATAGTGCTGATGATATACACATGGAGAGTTTTATGTTTTTATTTAAGTAAAAGGTTAAGGTATAATTTTAACAATAAAATTTACCTCAAGGAGTATTAGGTTATTAGGCACCATACAATTTACTTGGGTACAAAAATATACATGAAGTTGTCAAGAAGGCATCTGACACCTTCTCGTTAACATCTATTAATTTACAATTAGTGAGACCCAAGAAATAAGTTCTAAGATGCATTTTTAGTAACAAAATTTATATTAAAGGACATTGGACACTACAAAATTTACTTAGATGCAAAAATGTATGTGAACTTTTTAAAAGGGAGAAAAAAATTTATCAAATCCCATAAACTCTATTAACTTTAATCTTTTGGATCTCATCAAATGTCATATTTTTTCTCCATCCATTCCCACTTTCAAGTTCATCTATCCTTCTCTCGTCATAGTCAACATACACATTCTCTCTGTTATATCGTTTTCTCAACCTCTGAGCCTTTTATGTGAATTTACCCAAGACGATGTCTTTTCCTTATGAGATACGAGGTTCATTGCTTCCATCCAAGTACTACCTTTGATTGTTAATATCATCAGACGCAGTTAACTAACTTGAAACTTGAAAAGATTAAATAAATTATCTTAAAGTATTATATTTATCATTTTTTTTAAAATTAATTTGCTTAGTTTATAAACTAGTATATAATCTAATGATACGTATAAATATTTTAGAAAAATCATATAATATATGTTATACCTAAGTAATTATTTTATTTTTTTAATTTTCTCAAATTAGTCCATTATACTAAGTGGAGTGAAAACATAATATTTAGTAGGACCTAAAAAATAAAATTAATGAAATTTTATGGAAGTTTATGGACTTTGTTATTTTTTTTTAGAAAATTCATATATATTTTTACATCCAATTAAACTTTATAATGTCCACTACTCTTTGGTGTAAACTTCATTGCCAAAAATTTATCTTAAAACTGACTTCGTGGCCCCCAATAACAGTAAAGTAACAATATTAATAGTGTGATGCAAGATGCCTCTTTTGATAACTTCATGTATATTTTTGCATCCAAATAAATTTTATGATATCCAATGCTATTTGAAGTAAAATTTACTGTTAAAATTGTAACTTATAAGTAAATTAGGATGTTGTTAATTTTATGATTTTACAGTTTATTGTAAATGCTGTTGTCATTGTTATAAAGTTTAGCTTTCGGAGTGGTAGTTTAGACCAGTTATGAACTTGACTATTATTGCCATATTGAATTGCTATAGTTTCTGGCAATAATTTAATTCAAAAGATTTTAAAATATATATATATATACTTTTGCATGTCCATTTTTGGAACAAATATACTTATTAAGTCATTTGTGTTTATATTCCCAAAAAGGACATAAAAAGACTTCTAAAATAAACATAAAAAATATTTTTTATAGTAGAGTATTGACAATATTTATTGAGACGAAATAAGAATTTTTTTTTGAAAACATTTGTTTGATAATTATAAAGCTGTTTAGAATAATTTATAAATAATAACTTAATAACTTATAAGTAGTTTTTTTTTTTTTTGAGCAAAACTTATAAGTAGTTTATAATTAGTTTTTTCTATTGTGTTTTGAATTTGATTTTAAATTGTGTCTGTAAATTTAACGGTCCTAGGGAATCGAGTTGATGTGATAGAAAGTTCCAGAGGTGGCTTTACTAGTGGCCGTTGTGGGGGTATTCATAGTAGAGATTAGGAACCCGAGCCCAACTTGAATGGATGACATTGCTAGGTGGCGAAGGTGTAGCCAAATCACAGGACGAGGATGAAGAATATTGGAGGGGGAGGTGCAACGGCGGATCACCTGGGAATAGTGAAATCGAGGGTTGACAGGGACGTTGGCAAGGGTACAATGTGAGGGGAACAGTGCGAGATTAGAATATGTATGAATAAAAATCAAGTAATATTTCCAAAAATAATTTTATAATATACAAATTATGATATATATATATATATATATATATATATATATATATGAGATGCCTTCGTCATTTGTTGGTTTTGGAGACAAAGGAAGGCAAGAATCGAGATCAAAGAGACGCAAGGCTAATTTGAGGAACACGTTACAGTTGGACAATAAAGTATTGATGTTTGGTTTAGTTAATAACTGTATCACTTTTGTCCTATTTAAAAAAATTGATCCTTGAAATTAAAAAAACGTGAAAAATGACCAAAAAAAAGATTGAAATTTTAATATTCTAATTCAGGCATTTAAGAATTTAAAATCTCAAAAGAAAAAGTAATATTTGATTTGATATTTTACAAATATAATCAAATAACTAAAATACCTTTGTATCATATTTTTTTTTAAAAAAAAGCTATCAAATTTACAATTGTTAGCATATTTTTGTTATTAGCTATTCACCACTTATTATTGTCAGTTCATAAATTATTATTAAATAACTTGTTATTGCCAGTATTATTAGATTTAAGTGTTTTGATGATAAAAAATTAAGTTTCTAAGTATATTTGAATATCTGTTAAAATTGTCGATCAAATGTTCAATTATCAGTTAATCGAACATGTGCCAAATAACTGTCACGATACTCTGTATTCATTTACTGTTATAGTTAATCAATAATGTGATAGATAATTCAAGTTTTATGTGTTGATCAATCATATGATCAATCATTGATAACACTGGTTGGTGTAAGATGTCGCAACAAATGATCGATCATTTAATCGATAATTTATTGTTCGATGAACTGTCAGGAAAAAGCTATAAAACCTCTATAAATATAACACAACTTTAATCAATCACCTGATCGATCAAGTGTTAATCGATGAGGACTCAAATAACTGGTAAAGTTTTCCTAACTTATTTATTATATTGAATAGTTCTTTTATTGTCAGTCACTTTATTGATCATTGTTTTATCGATAATCTATTCGAACATTATGTATTAAAACATTTCTGGATAATCGATAATATGTTCTATCAAGGTACTCTGTGTTAGTTTTGCAAAATAAGGTTTTTCACAGTCCATGATTGATCAATTGATCGATCACCCTTTTATCAATAACATGACCGATCATCATGGTCTCTACTTCATCTTTTCATATCACATGATCGATCAAAGTCCTTCTCTGACTTTTTCTAAAAACAACTTTTAACAATCACTTATCGATCACTTGATCGATTAATTATTAATCAATCATTTAATTGATTATCATCTATTTTGTGCACTTCATTGTGAAAATTTTCTTTGAAACCAATTTTCGATCACTTTTTCGATCAACCCTTTATCGAAGAAGTGGTCGATCATCATTTTTGAAAATGGATTTCACTTATATTTAGCTTAATCGATGAGATGATCAGTCAATCACTTTTTCGATTACCTGTTTGATCAATACATCATTTCATCACTTAAAGAATTCTTCAAGAGGTTTTTCATAAAACCTATTTTCATTTTATCTTCAAACTTTTCTCAGACTTCCTCTATCACATAATTCTCTGTTGAAAACGATACAAAGGCTATAAACTTGAAAGAACTAAGCTATACACAAAACTTCAAATTTACTTCACTGACAAAGATCATTGCGTTTATATTTCATCGTTTATCGATCATTTGTTTGATTATTATATGATCCATAATCTACTTGATAAATGTATATATTTGCTATATCTTTTCTTCCTATGATTAATCGATCAAGTAAGTTCAGTTTACTTTCTAAGTTTTTGGTGATTGATTTTGTGTTCTTCAACTGTTACATCAATGTTAAGATTCATCACCTTGTGTAGCACTCATTAATCGATCAGATTGTTTGGAGACAAAGGAAGGCAAGAATCGAGGTCAAAGAGACATGAGGCTAATTTGAGGAACACGTTACAGTTGGACAATAAAATATTGATGTTTGGTTTAGTTAAATAACTGTATCACCTTTGTCCTATTTAAAAAAAAAAAGTGATCATTGCAATTAAAAAAAATTGAAAAAATGACATAAAAAAAAAGATAGAAATTTTAATATTCCAATTTAAACACCTAGGAATTTAAAATCTCCAAAGAGGAAGTAATATTTGATTTGGTATTTTACAAATATAATCAAATAACTAAAATATACTTGTATCATATTTTTAAAAAAGCTATCAAATTTACAATTGTCAGCACATTTTTTTGTCATTAGTTACTTCTCATTGTTAGTTCATAACTTATTATTAAATAACTGGTTATTATCAGTATATTTTTTGTCATTTACTATTCAATACTTGTCATTGTCAATTTACGACTTGTTAATAAACTTTTTAATACAAGGGCTTTTTTTATTTAACTATATTTGCAAAATATCCTATTAGACATCACTTTCTTTTCTAAGATTTTGGAGTCTTAGATTCTTGAATTAAAATATTGTAATTTCTAATTTCTTTTTATATTATTTTCCCAAAAAATTTTATAGTGTCACACACGTACTGGAGAATACTTTTTTGAGAATATTTGCATTTGAATCCAAAATAAAAATTAATTTATTATTTACATGTATTGGAGCTATCAGTGAAGCCTTCTAAAATTATTTCTAATCCTTTTAAATTCATAATTTAGTATTTTCGAGTTGGCAAAATTAAATGAAAAATTGTGTTCTTTCGATTATTGTAAAACTGTTTTAAATTTATGCTTTGCAACAAAACCATGAATGATAATTTTAAATAAATTTAAAAAATTAGTTAAGTTAATTATTTGTTACAGATATGAGTTGATTTTTCTAGAATATGATTTTTAATCATGACTACCTTTTGATAGAAATTTTTTGACATATATAATTAATAGGAATATTTTAGAAAATAGATTATAAATTTGAGAGACAAAATAAATTAAAATATTAAATTTATGAACAAATTAAATCAATCTTACAGAAATGGCCCAACAAGTACAAAGGTTTAGAGATCAATGCCACAGCCTATGGACAGCCGGGGGTATGCTAGTTACTTAGGGTGTGTTTGGATGAAACCAAACCGTGGTTTGAAAAAGTGATTCTGGAGAATAGATTCTGGGGAGAATAGATTCTGTGAAGAATAGATTTTGTAAAAAAGTGATTCTGAGAAGTGAGAGTGTTTGGATAGTTGTTATCAGAAGCACTTTTTATATATACAAATTACTAAAAAAAGGACATAAGTTAATATGATAATTACAGAAAAAATAGATTTTATGATATATTTTAATTTGAAGGAATAAAATTGTTAATAATATATTTTTTACCAACATAATTAATAATACATAAGATAATATAATTAATAAATAATTAATGTGTATATATATTTATAAAATATAAGATTAAATATGTTTATCAAAAAAGATGTTTATAAAAAAAATAACAAGATACATATCATATAGGCTTTCACACTCTCCCTTTTTTCTCCAAAAGCAAAAAAATTTTGCTTTTTCCAAAACCATGGTTTTGGTTTTTAGAGGGGGTGTTTGGATGATTGACACCCCAAACCATGGTTTAGGTCCCCAAACCATGGTTTGGGGTGTCACCCCACACCCTTGTCAAGAAAGTGTATGCAGCGCCAGGCTTCGTCAGTATGGTCGTCGAAGTTAAAACCAAGTGGGGCGGAGTATTTGTGGGGAAAATGAGATAAGCAATTAAAGACATGAATTTGGTGTCGTGGAAAGATAGGAGGGAAAGAGATTATCTGTGTGCGTGTATGCCTATAGGAGCCCCAACTTTTATACTACATCTGATTATTAATATAATAGCTACTTGATTAATTTAAGTAAATTAATCAAGTTTGCTGAGCTAGTTATTTTTAATAAATATGTTATCTTTCTTAAAATACCCTTGTCAATCATATACCTTAGTTAGAACTACCATTTAATGGAACTTTAAGATATGCAGCTACTATAACAATTATTTTGAAAAAAAATAAATAAATATGAGAAATAAAATTGATTGAAATCTTAGATTTAAGACCAAATTAAACATGAAATTAATTCTTATATCAAAGATCAAGGTTTTTGAGTTGTGTTTGGTTGCATGACAAGGTGATGAAAGGCGAGGTATGAATTATTGATGTCCAAGAAAAAGACGCCTTGTAATGTCAACCATTGCGTTAAATTGCTTTTTATTTTTGGTGCAAATGTTAAATTACTTTTGCATCCATGTTCTCTTGTGTAGTGCACGCTCCATTTTCCAAAAGCTAAACGTGGACTTTCCCCTTGGCCCATGGTTGCACCTTCCCCGCCCACCTTGTGTTCATCGCAAGCCCACCAATTTGTTGAAAATGACGAGTCAGCCAACCAGTTTGGAACCGAGTTTTCTTAGCCTGTATCGTTAAGCTCGCAGCCCGCATTTATTTTGAGAATACTTTTAAATTTTATTAATTAGTACAATTAAGTAGTTTGAATTCAGGCTTTTCATCGACAATTACTCAGCTTCACATGTGCCTTTGTTCGTGTTTACCATTTGTTTTTGTTATTTCCATTGCCCTTAGTAGTCAGAAAATAAAGAGTGCAGATCCTATGATAACCCGATATCAACCTAGTCAAATCAAAGATGAACTAGTTTAAATGATTATATTACTATTGATATCATTTTTTCTCATTCAACTCCTATATTTTAGTCACTATAAATTTGAATAAATTTTAATGATGATGTTGGTATCAATAATTTTAGTTATTAAGGAATCGTAAAAATCAAAATTCTCAATATTATTATACTTTGTCATGGTTAGAATCAAGCTATTATTGTACTTTCTTGTAAGTAATTATTAGTATTGTTATATTTTATTATTTTAAATTAAATTACATTATTTTAATATGACCGATTTGATTTTGAATTGATCACGGTTTGACTCACGACTCTTGAACTGCTACCTCAACAAGTTTAGTATCTGGTCAGATTTTTTATTAGTTGATGAGGACCCCTAGCTAGCTGTACGGAGAATGAAGACATTAATTTTATCTAGATCTTTTGACACAATAACTTCTTTAAGAATTATGGTCTCAATAAGGTACATATAAGTTTAGGTAATTGTTTAAGTATATTAATTAGAAAGTTACTAACTTTAGGGTTGTTACTTTGTTGTGATTAATTAGTAGTGTTAATATTGTTTGATAATGCAGCTGGCTAGTCTGTTGAATATTACTGTTTGTTTTGTTGTTCTGCTGTGCATATGCTATGCATGTATTGAGTTTGAGAAAACTTCTTGAAAGGGGACTTTGTTTAATTGGGAGTAAGTTATTTGTTCAAGTAATATTTCAATCAAGATTTAAAAGCTGCATATACTACATATAAACGTCAACTAAATTTTAAGATGTTTTACACATTTTTGGCTACGTATATATAAGTGACCGGGATACCAACTATAACATGTTCATTTCATAGCCCAAGAACACAGTCTCTCTCTCTCTCTATATATATATATGTAGTCCTTTGCTCCATTTATTTTGTTTCAAAATAATTTTCATTTTAATATTTTTCCAATAAATAGAAATTTAATAAATAAATTAGATTATAATGAAATAAGAGGGGACTCGCCATCTAACACTTTTAATGAATGAAAGATTAAAAAAAATAAAGTGACAAATATGTTGAAAAATTAGAAAAATCTCAAAGTAATAATTATTTTAAACTGATAAGAAAAATGAATAGCAATCGACTTCTCTCTTTCGGAAATACTCTCTCTCACCAACACCTTTTAATTTTGAGGTGGAGCTCAAGGAAGGGAACTAGACGCATGTTTTCTGTTATTTTCGCTTAGTTATCGTTGAATTACAGTATGTATTAAAAGAACAAAAAGCCTCCCTCGGTCAATCAACATATGAGCAAAAGAATAGTGGGTGGCTTATAGAAATCCGACTTGGACCGTATGGTCCACCTATTTAATTAGCAGCTGCTACCTCCGGTCCTAAACCGGAGGTAGTATATTAACCTTGTAAAAAGTTGTTGAAGGAAAAGTGTAAATAATACGGGACAATGTAATCCATCCAAGAATTGCAGCAGGGTGTGTATGGATTAGAGTAGATCGGGTTGATATTCAACTCAAGGTCTGGTTTGGTGAAGATCTTAGGCTGTATAATGCAACACATCTTTTAGTATAGTCCAGCATCAATATGAGATCGGACTAAACTATATTTGGTCTAGTTCAGGACCTCATTTATTTATTTTTATTTAGACAAATAAAAGTTATGAAAATAAAAAAAACAAAATGAAGAATCCACACTCCATCCAAATACTAAAATAAAAGAAAAGAAAAGAACCGATGAAAATAGAAAAAAAAAAAGGAAAATGACAGATAAAGAAAGTGGAATTCATGAAATTCCAATTTGGGAAGCTAAGGAAATGTAAGGACAAAGAGGGAAGTCCTTCTCAAATTGGAATTTTGAAATTCAGTGAAATGACAAAAATGCCCTTTGTCTTTTTTTTTTTTTAAAAAAAACTCAGCCACTCATCGGCGGCCGGCCGCTAACAGCCACCGCCGGCAGCCAGCAGCCGCCGCCGGGCGCCGCCGGCCACCGATGTGGTGGCTGCTAGTGGAGTTTTTTTTGTAACAGTGTTTTTTTTTTGTATGGGAGAATATTGCAAGAAATGGTGGGGGTGGGATTTGATCCCACAACCCCTTGGTCATTTAGGCCAACAAAACGGTAGATAACCATTGGGCCATCAAAGACTTGTTAACTTTATAATGCAAACAAAAATATAAGTTGACTCTTTTACTGTGACTTCAGCCCGTGACAACAATTTACCTGAGGATGACAAGTCTTAACTGAGAAATAACAAGTCTAAATTTGATATTAACAAAGCAACTTTTCCTGATACATAACAAGAAATAGCATGTACATTAATTAAAAATGGAAATAATTTATTTGAAAATGACACGTCTTTATTGGAAAATGACACGTTTAAACGTGAGATTAACAATATGCCTTTTCCTGATACATAACAAGAAGTAGCATGTACATTAATTAAAAATGACAATAATTTATTTGAAAATGACACATCTTTACTGGAAAATAACAAGTCTAAACTTGAGATTAATAATGTGTCTTCTCCTGATACATAATCTAAACATGAGAATACATAATCTAAATTTGAGATTAACAATGTGTCTTCACTGGAAAATGACACGTCTTTTTGTTGGAACCCCCTCTTTTTTTTTAATTAAAAAATGGGTTAGTTGTCCAATAAAAAGTAACAATAATAGTAGTATTAGTTGTCTTCTCCTGATTTATTTTCCAGTGAAGACACATTGTTAATATCAAATTTAGATTATGTATTCTCATGTTTAGATTATGTATCAAGAGAAGACACATTATTAATCTCAAGTTTAGACTTGTTATTTTCCAGTAAAGATGTGTCATTTTCAAATAAATTATTGTCATTTTTAATTAATGTACATACTACTTCTTGTTATGTATCAGGTAAAGGCATATTGTTAATCTCACGTTTAAATGTGTCATTTTCCAATAAAGACGAGTCATTTTCAAATAAATTATTTCCATTTTTAATTAATGTACATGCTATTTCTTATTATGTATCAGGAAAAGTTGCTTTGTTAATATCAAATTTAGACTTGTTATTTCTCAGTTAAGACTTGTCATCCTCAGGTAAATTGTTGTCACGGGTTGAAGTCACAGTAAAAGAGTCAACTTATATTTTTGTTTGCATTATAAAGTTAACAAGTCTTTGATGGCCCAATGGTTATCTACCGTTTTGTTGGCCCAAATGACCAAGAGGTTGTGGGATCAAATCCCATCCCCACCATTTCTTGCATTATTCTCCCATACAAAAAAAAAACACTGTTACAAAAAAAACTCCACCGGCAGCCACCACACCAGTGGCCGGCGGCGGCTACTGGCTGCCGGCGGCCAGTCGCTGGTGGTGGCGGCCGACGGCCGGTCGCCGGTGAGGGGCTGAGTTTTTTTTTTTAAAAAAAGACAAAGGGCATTTTTGTCATTTCACTGAATTTCAAAATTCCAATTTGGGAAGGACTTCCCTCTCTGTCCTTACATTTCCTTAGCTTCCCAAACTGAAATTTCATGAATTCGACCTTCTTTATCTGTCATTTTCCCAAAAAAAAATCTACGGATGAAAAAGAAAAACTAACAAACCATCCAAATTGCCAAATGCAAGAAGACGCAATGATGATGTGGAGAGTGGAGAGTGGAGACTTCGCTATGTGGCTGAGAAGACTACGGAGAGAGAAACATGAGGTTTGTGGAGAGAGATGGAGATTGTCCAGCGAAATAGGGAGACAAAAAAAAACGCGATTGGAGATTTTTTTTTAAATAAACAGCCTAATGCACCAATCTCAACCAAAACATCTAAGTACATATCTCACCATCTCTAACATTTATCAAAAACTATATAAAGGAGAAGAAAGAAAACGATGTGCTCTAAGATGAGGAAGACCAAAGCAATAGCAAGTAGATTCTTCAAGCGAGAAGAAGAGTGAGTAACAGGCTTCCATTGACGCCGATAAAGACCAAAGCGAGAAGAACTAAAGACCAGGGACGCTGGGGTGAGGGGTTGAGGGTGAGGGAGGCCACTGATGTCTTCTTGGTTTGCGTGCGAATGTGCGACCGTGCGAGAGAGAGAGAAACCAAGTGAAGATTGAGGTGGGTGGCTTACGAGTTAGTATAATCTAATTTTTTTTTTTGAAAAAAAAAAAGTCTACATGGACCAGACTAGACCAGGCCAAGTGATCAGATCACTTGGTCTCAAACCTGGTCTAACCCAACCAGTTAAGGTATGTTTGGATTGGCGTTAAGTAAAACCGACTTCTAGTCCAACTGACTTTTGTAATTGAAGTTAGAGTAAAAATCAGTTAGTGTAATGCAATTTATGTTTGGATAAATACTTATAAAAAGTCAGTTGAAAACATTAAAAGTTGTTTGGATGATTAATAGAAAAGTTAGTTTAGTTATAAAATGACTGAAAAGGACATGGACTTTATTGAATAGTAGTGTTTGAAATTTTATATTTTTAATATGATAATAGTTTAAAAAAATATGTAAAATTATTATGATAAAATATAAATAGTTTATTTGTGAAATTATAAAATAAAAATATTTGTTATGGAGAAAAATTTGAAAACACATTGTCGATAATTAATTAAATATAAATAATGGACAAACATGAATATAAATTAAAATTCATTTAATCTCTAATTAAAGTAAATGAAATCACATAATTAATTAGATCATAAGTTTTGCACAATTTTTTCATAAGTCAATTAGAAAAGTTAATCCAGATTGCGTTAGATAAGTCAGTTAGAAAAGTTACTTTTTCTCATAAGTCAGTTAGAAAAGAAGCTCCATCCAAACAAGCTTCTGAGCCACAATAAGCCACAAACCTCAGTTTCACGATTTCCCATGTGCTTTTATCATCTTCAACGGCAATCCAAACGAGGCCTTAGTCAGGTCAGGTCCGATCCGATCTGATTTATTATTCGATTGATTTTTATCATACCAGATTGGACCAAATCTTCTCAAATTGAATCAAGTTATATTCTGATAAAGATTAATGTGGCAGACAATGTTTAAATCCCAAGGTAAATTGTAATAATGATTTAAGGGCATCTAAGTGGATTGGTTTTCTTACCTCAATAATTATCTTTTGCGGAAGAGTTGCCGGTTCCACCTGGTCTATCAATTGGTATTATGGCGAGTGGTTGGTAGTTCAGATATGAGTTATTTGCAAACTGTTATAATTGATGGAAAGTTACCTGAATCATTAGGTCTTTTGCATAGCTGTAAGTTGTAGGGCTAAAGCAGCTACTACATATGAATAAGGAACCATACAAATTTTAGCACATATATAGGGAGATCTGCTGTGAAATTCCAAGTAAGGAATATAATTATTAGAAAGTCTCAATGACAACTGATGAATTTAGGCGTACCTGAAGTATAAGATGATCTCAAATTCAAATAGTCACGCGCGGAAGTCTGTTCATGGTAATGGAGTCAGACTGTATACTCACAGCAAATGCACTAGAGGGAGAGGAAGAACAGAGAGTAGAGCGTGAAGACTCAAGGACCGAATGCCAAAACTTACTCAAAAAAAAAAATGATCCTCGGATGGTTAAAACTGAAGAAAGAAAAAAACTGCCTCTGTTGTGAATTTATCCCCATGGTTATTTAACCGTTTTAAATTAAAAAAGGATAAATTGCAGTTTTTGACCCAAATGTTTTGTTATTTACATCAGAACCCCAAAGCTTAATGAATTTGGGTCCAATCCACCAAGGGTGGACTGGCCCATTTTCTTACATCTCCCACTCACACTTGGTGGATTAGATGTCGCGGGTCGAGTCTCTTTGTCTCCCCTCAATTTCATACTTGGTGCTTTGTCGTGACCGCGCGGGCATGACGTCTTCGCTTAGGTCCTTGTACTAGAAATTCTTTTATAGGATGAGCACAAGTCACCCTCTCCTTTGTATAGCTTGAATTTTAAAATTATTCCGCAGATGTCTTAGATTTACCTGTATAAACATTTATATGGCAAATCTAATCCCTCTCGAGTCAATATTTGACTCAAATTACTTTCCTCATATGTCTAGTGTCCACACTTATGACAACAAAATGTTATAAGGGACATGTCACAGACACTAGTATAGATGTGTATATTGCAGTTAATCTTCCTTTTGCCCAAATATCACTTTGATATGAATCAGTCGCTTTCTTAGCATATTACCTTAGATCGCATCAATCATGACCATAGGACACATGCCAAAGTAGCCGTCACTGAAACATATCTTCATGATATTGTCAAAGTCAAAGGACACTAATAGGAGGATAATCCCTCCTTGGGACTCACACAGCAATGAAGCAGGGATTTTTCACTTGCTTCCCTTTTAGGGTTCTCCTAGTATATGTGGTATGAAACACATGCTACGGTGTTACTCTTTTACTATAAGAGCGTATGTCGATTTGGACTTATCATTAACACCGTCCAAACTTAAGTCCAGACACGTTTAGTATCTAAATCCAAATTCTTCAACTCTACTCATTGCTATGACGTCAACGTTGAAGAGTTTGTTATTTGGCTATAGGTATTATGGAAGTGGGATTCCAAACTTCAATGCAACTTTGTCAACATGGATCTCATCTTGACTTGCTACACTTTAGTTAAGGCGACATAAAGTTTGTGTTTCTTCCCTACCATATTAGCATTCTTTGCTGCTTTACTAGTGAACACAAATGTCTCATATTTGCTCACTCCACCTGAGTGTCAAAGGTGGTTGCCCGTGTGAGAGAGCTAACCTTTTTAACCTGTACGACATACTAGACATTGTATACTTTTGGACAGACACATAAAGTAATAATAGAAAAATATAATTTCATTAATGAGGTTTACAATTTACACTTTACGTATGCCAAGGGCTTGCACATGTTTTTTAAAAACTTTTTCGCCTATTGGCTTTGTCAGAGGATCTGCCACCATACACTTGGTTGAAATGTATTGTACAATAACAATCTTTTGTGCTATATAATCTCTAACAAAATTATACTTGATATCAATGTGCTTGGTTTTGCTGTGATGCTTAGGATCTTTAATATAGGCTATGGCTGCAATATTGTCACAGTGTACCATCACCAGATTGGTACTCTTGTTTCCAAATCCAAGGTGTTCTATAAATCTCTTCAGCCATAAAGCCTCTTGCACTGTTGCGGTGCATGCCACAAACTCAGCTTCCATTGAATGTAAGGCAATGCACGTTTGCTTCTTGCTACTCCAACATATGGCGCCATTGTTGAGCAAGAAGGTATAACCTGAAGTTGACCTTTGTTCTTCTTCATCTTTGCCTACATCAGTATCGAAGTACCCAACAAGGTACAGGTCGCTTCCTTTGTAGCACAGTGCATAATTAGAAGTGCCCTTTAAGTATCTCAAGATCCTCTTCATTGCTTTCCAATACTTTTCACAGGGGTTAGATTGAAATTTGCTTACCAGTCCCACTGCATAACAGATGTCTAGTCTTATACACATCATTGCGTACATCAGACTACCAATAGTACTAGCATATGGAACTCTTTCCATCTTCTTTTTGTCAAACTCGATTTTGGGACACATGTCAAGACTCAGGACCACTCCAGTAGCAACCGGGGTACTCACGGGGATTGCAGTCTTTCATGTTGAATTGCTCAAGAATCTTGTTGATGTAATTCTCTTGTGAAAGAGAGAGGATTCATTTTGAGTGATCTTAACTCCAAGTATATACTTTGCTTCACCCATATCTTTCATTTCAAAATTCAACGAAAGCCATTCTTTAATAGCCACCACCGAATCTAGACTATTTTCGGCTAATAGTATATCGTCTACGTATAAGGATAATATGACAAAATTACCCTCAAACTGCTTAATGTAAACGCAGTGATCTTCCTCTATCATCTGGAAGTCATATGAGGTTATTACCTTGTGAAACCTCAAATATCACTGTCTGGATGATTGTTTCAATCCATAAATGGACCTTTTGAGCATACAAACTTTATTTTCCTTTCCTTTTTTTATGAAAACTAATGGTTGTTCCATATAGATTTTTTCATCCAAATCACCATTTAGGAATGCGATTTTTACATCCATCTGATGTAATTCGAGGTCTAAACTGTTTACTATTGCCAGAATAAGTCCAATAGAGTTGAAACACACAATAGGTGAGAACGTATCTTCATAATCTATGCCTTCCTGTTGTGTGTACCCCTTTGCCACTAATCAAGCCTTATATTTGTAAATTGATCCATCCACTTTTCTTTTAATCTTGAGAACCCACTTGTTCCTAATGGCTTTACGTCCTTTTAGAAGATCAACTAACACCCAAACTTGGTTTCTTTTCATTGAGTCTATTTCTTCTTCCATAGCTTTCATCCATTCATCCTTGGCAGGATTTGACAAGGCTTCTTGTACAGAACGGAGCTCATCATCCCCTCTTAGAGTAACTAAAAAAGATTCGCCTTCAATTTGAAAACATCTTTTGGGAATACTTTCCTGTTACTCCTTCTGACGGGAGCTATTTGCTTATTTTTCTTTCTTTGTTCAGGTCTTGGTGTTGACCTTTCTTTGCTCCCACTTAGATTGACACACCTAGACGATTCTGGTTTGTCAATTTGTTCTGCATTGTCTTGTTCCTGTGTCTCATAAAGAGAAACAGTACGGTCAACATCTCCTCCATTAGGAAATTTAGTCTCAATGAATGTTACATCCCTTGATTCTATTTTAATCACCGTTCTATCTTCGTTTTCACCTATGAAAACATATCCATTTGATTGTTCAGAGTACCTTATAAAGATACATTTATTTCCTCTGAGACCCAACTTCCCATGCTTATGAGAAGTATCATGGATATACGCCGTTGACCCCCAGGGCCTCAAGATGCTTAGGTCTGGTTTGCGTTTTGTC
The DNA here is from genome assembly GCF_004799145.2 of Neltuma alba. Classification (NCBI taxonomy): domain Eukaryota; kingdom Viridiplantae; phylum Streptophyta; class Magnoliopsida; order Fabales; family Fabaceae; genus Neltuma; species Neltuma alba. The sequence continues at coordinate 10,140 of NW_021634738.1, read as the reverse complement.
CATAACTCGTAGGGTGTGGAAGCGACTGATTTTGAGGGTATATGGTTAAGTATGAAGGTCACCATCAACAAAGCATCACCCCAATACGAAATTGGCAGGTTTGCTTGAGACATCATAGACCTAACCATGTCTAGAAGAGTTCTGTTTCTTCTTTCAGCAACTCCATTTTGTTGTGGAGTGCCAGGAATAGTCAGTTGTCTAATTATCCCTTTTTCTTCACAGAACTGTTTGAATTGTTCAGATAAATATTCACGATCTCGATCAGTGCGTAATGCTTTAATTTTATTGTCCATTTGATTCTCTACCTCATTTATGTATCGTCTAAAGCACTCAAGAGCTTCAGACTTATGCGAGATCAAATAGACATGACTATATCATGAAAAATCATCAATAAAGGTAATAAAATACCAAGCTCCATGTCTCGCCCTCACACTTATTGGACCGCAGATATCAGAATGGATTAATTGCAATAGATTTTCAGCTCTTGTTCCCTTACCGAAAGGCTTTCTTGTTGCCTTACCAGCTAGACAATTCTCACATAGTGATATTTCCATATTTGGAATGGCACCTAACAATCCTTCTTTGGCTAATTTAATCATTCTATTTTGATTAATATGTCCTAGTCTAGCATGCCAGGTGTTTATGTCAACATTGTTCGAAGAAATAGCAAAGCATTTATTACTATTAAAATCACCAACAATATTCAAAACAAAGAACTTTTTAAATAAGAAAGTTGAACCATAAAGAACTGAGTTGCTTAAAATGTCTGCAACTTTACCATGAAAGTTTACATCAAACCCAAATTCTACAAGGCATAACATAGAAACCAAGTTTCGTAGGATATTGGGAGCATAAAGTACATAATGGAGTATCAAGGTCTTCCCACCATGCAAAGTAAATTTGCAGGTGTCCAAACCTTTAACCTCGATCCTCATGTTGTTTCCAATGTAAAGCCACTTGCTTTGATACAGCAATCGACGGTACTCGATAAAGGTCCTCAATCCCTGGTTACATGGTCTGTGGAGCCTGAGTCTATAATCCAAGAAGAAGAAACAGGTTCTGTTAGAAAAACAATACTAGAAACATATAAAACATGTGAATTCACATAATTCACTAATACCTTTTCGCTCTCAGTCTGTTTTGAACAGTCACATGCGAAATGGCCCATTCTCTGGCAGGCGAAGCATTTGACCTTCTTCAAGTCTAACTTCTTCTTCCCACCTTTCTTTCCCTTCTTGAATTGCTTCTTTCCCTTTTTGGATTGAGGACCACTCTTCTTTCCTTTCTTTTGAAACTTCTTGCCCTTCTTAGAATCGGGCCTTGATTGGGAAGTACCAGCATCCTCAGTGTAATAAGCTTGTCCAAAGGTCTTGTAAGCCTCTAAGCGTTCATCCTCTAGCTCCAAGTGCTTGGCTACATCGTTAAAAGTAACGATGTTTTCCTTATGGGTCAGATTAACCTTCATATGCTCCCAGCTAGCAGGGAGCGATCTGATAACAGCCTGCACTTGCTGTTCATCAGACAGGACATGTCCATCTTCTTTAAGTTCTCTGATCATGTTGGCCATCTCTCTCAAATGTTACTTCATAGGATTGTTTGGCTTGAGTTTGTAGGTATCGAACTTAATCGTTAACCTCCTAAACTTAGTGGTAGAAGTACCACCAAACTTGTCCTTCAACGCTATCCACTAGCTTGTGCAGTTTTGTGCATCTCAAACTTGCACATTATGTCATCAACCATGGCACTCAGAAGCATGATTCTTGCTATGCTATTTTTCTTCTTCCAAACTAGGTAAGCCTCTTGGTCTCTCCTATGTTGGGCCGTATTCCCAACTTCAGGTTCGACCATTGTAGTGGTTAAAGGTTCGACCTTTCGGTGCCATATGTCCTAGTTGTCCCTATTAAGCTTTTCCCCTTTGTTAAGCTCAGCAATTATGTTCTTGGTTGCCATTTTCAGTTCTATGACAAATTTATCCCACATTATTCTATGTTCTCTCTAAAAGAGAGACGTACTATAGAACATTTCAGTTATATAGCACAGCGAAGTATACAATGTCTTGTACTTATATCATCCTTGATCAGAAAGTAATGACACTGCAAGATCCATGATCAAGAGCATACGTTTGTACCTCCTATCAAACAGATACAGGCAATAATCATTATGTCCTATCGAGAATTCTATATAAGTACTTTTGTGACTTTTAGAAGTCTTATCTTCTAAAAGCTCACACTTATAAAAAGCATACATATATTATTCACAAAATAATCATATAACAATAATTTAAGTAATTTCATTAAATGAAATAACATACTTAGTTTGTTTACAACACATGAAACCAGAAACTTAATATAACAAACACTAATAAAGTGAATACAAATATTACATCATTTGATATGAACATAAAGGTAATCAAGCATTGCTTTCCTCAGCTTCCTAAGTTTGTGTGTTTTGGTCATAAAGGATGATACTAAATCTATAGCCCAAATCCAATAAAATTTCCTTATGGGTTTTCCTTTAGGTCCGCCTCTAACCTTTATTGCTCTTATGTACTCCATTATGACTTTAAGGTAGAATTTGGTATTCTTTTTATCAGTCATGTAACGGACATAGCTGGCGAGCACGCCATTGATGCCTTTTATATTTGTCAGTCTGGCTGCATCTCTTTCAACTATACTTATAGCTAAAGCAAGGGTACAGGGTTGATTCACCTCTTCTCCTTCCTCAACTTCGGTTTATTGGGAAGATCTAGTGAATCGTTAAAGACCAAGTGAGGCTCGGTACGGAGGGGTTCAATAGGAAATAAAGATTCTGACTCAGGTCCAGAATCCATTAACTCCTCCGGGTCTTCTTGAGGATCCTCTTTTGAGTCCTCCTCAGAATCCTCATCATCTGGTTTATATTCTGGAACTCCATCATCCATGTATGAGTATTCCAATGAACCATCTTTAATATTTTCAGTGCTACTAGAAGCCTCTTGCTTCATTTTTACCTAGAACAAAATAATTTAAATTATTTTGGATATTCTAGAATTTATTTCCGCATGAAAATACCAGAAAATACACTGAAAATACTCACAAACAGATCCTTAATTGTCTCAAAAATTAGCCAATTATATATCAAAATGAAGATCTTGATTTTAGGGATTTTTAGAGACAAACCACACCTCGAAAAAAGTTTCCATGCGCCTACACGCACCCCAAGAAGCATAAAATCTGAGAAAATAGGAAAAATTCCAAGCCCCACTCGCCCTGTCGGCGCGTGTAGTACACGCACAGCCATGAAGCCTGACACCAGCGACACACGCTGTTCCGGCAGCCTCCACGTGCCACCAACTGTCAGGTGGTGGTATCCACGTGTCCAGATGGCATTCCACGTGGCGGCACGCTCCATATGGTAATTCTGTAAAAAAAGTTTTTTTAATTCGTTTTTTTAAAAAAAAAGATGGACCAGATCTCTCCTTTTTTTTGTTTAGGCTAGGTCCATGTCTGCCCAACCAAAAAAAAAATGTCTTTACCTTCTTTTTTTTAGTATTTGGACCGGTTAGGCTCGCTCCATTTCGGCCCAATCGGTTCCCTTTAAAAATTTTTTGGTCCCTTTTTTTTGAGGTAGTGATCAAAACGACACCGTTTTGGTCACTATTCATCATCGTCTTCCTCCAGTCGGGTCAACCCCACCCGGCTGGAGCGATGGGTCGGGTTTGACGGACTCGTTAGACCCGAAAACTTCTCTCTTCTATATCTTGGTCGTCCGGTGTCCGTTTTTCGCGCACTTTATATCGTTTTCTTTCTTTTTTCATCCTCTACACAATGGGATAGGTTTTGAAGCCTAAAAACTTGATTTTAAACAAACCCAAAATTGAGAAACCAACGGTTGAAAAAAGATTACTGCGTGAAATGATTTTCATAGAGGCAGAGAACCAACCCAACATGTCTAATTACAAATATAAGACACAAAAACTATCATACTAAAAGTAAAATTGAGGATTTGCATAATATTTATTGAAGCAAATCACTAGATACTCAGAATCGAAAAACAGAAAAAAAAAGAACACTGGAAGCATATGAAATGCAAGCCACAAAATGACACTAACAGGAAAAATAAACCTGGTTCTGATACCACTGATGAATTCGAGCGTACGTAAAGTATAAGATGATCTCAGATTCAAATAGCCACGCGCGGAAGTCCGTTCATAGTAATGGAGTCAGGCTGTATGCTCACAGCGAATGCACTGGAGGGAGAAGAAGAACAGAGAGTAGAGCGTGGAGACTCAAGGACCTAATGCCAAAACTTACTCAAAAAAAATGATCCTCGGACGGTTTACATCAAAGAAAGAAAAAAACTGCCTTTGTTTTGAATTTATCCCCACGGTTATTTAACCATTTTAAATTAAAAGAAGGTAAATTATAGTTCTTGACCCAAATATTTTATTATTTACATTAGAACTCCAAAGCTTAATGAATTTGGGTCCAATCCACCAAGGGTGGGTTAGCCTATTTTCTTACAACAACAAATCAGCTTTTGATGATAAGTTTCAAGATAATAAGTGACAAGTGCTTATTTGTCATCAAGACTTACTATAATATTTTTTGTCTTTTTGAAATCCATTGTAATTTTTCTGCATACATATATATGCATGTTCGTTGTGAAGAAGAAATAACTTGGGGTCACAAGTTAAAAAAGGACCGAGCATGCAGAACAATATGCATGCGAGACAATACATGGACCCACAGCAACTCACACAACCAGATTCACTAATTTACTCAACATTTCATTTCATATATATGGATCGAGTTCCAAACTTCAATTTTCAGTTTCAGATGCCATTGCTAGCAGCTTGGGTTTCTTTGATAACGCATCTGTATATTTGGTTCCTTTTTTTTTTTTTTTATAATTTCTTTTCTTCTTTCTTCCGTTTTGGGAATTCTAGCACGCATGCTTGCGTTGTCTAATTAGCTATACTATGCCCATTTGTATGGTTCATACCACTTTGGAGATGCTAGCCAATATATCTATTTTTCATTGATTCTCAAATAATTATTCAAACATATATATGTGCCTTGTCTTAGTAAATTTTAGGAATTTTTTTAATGCCTGTATTTTCTTTTAATTTCCAATTTTGGTCTTTATTACTTGTAAAATTTATAACTAAATTGTGCTCGTTTAAAGAAATTAATTTAGTTAACATCTACTAAACATAAGTTAAATATCTTATTAACTGTTTTATGTGATTAACTTTTTATTGTCACTATCTGAATAAACTTAAATGATTGAATGTGTGATATATGTCTATAACTTGCCACATACAGGCACACTTAACCGAACGTTTTTACTTTTTACTCTTTTTTTTACTTTAAATTATACTCAACATACTCCCATCGTCCTCCACAATGTCGCTTTAACTAACTTATCAATGAACCTATATGGTTGGGTGTTTACAAGCCCAAAAGCAGCTTATTTCTAACCATAAGTCCGATTGAGGGTATGTTTGGATTGGCGTTGGGCAAAACTGACTTCTAGTCCAACTGACTTTTGTAACTGAAGTTAGAGTAAAAGTCAGTTATGGTATGTTTGGATAGGTGCTTTTAAAAAGTCAGTTGGAAAAGTTAAAAGTTGTTTGGATGAATAAAAAAGTTAGTTCAGTTGTAAAATAACTAAAAAGGACATATATTTTATTAAATAGTAGTGTTTGATATTTTTAATGTGATAATTGTTAAAAAATATCTAAAATTATTATGATAAAATAAAAATAGTTTATTTGTGAGATTATAAGATAAAAAAATTTAAAAACACATTTTAGATAATTAATTAAATATATATAATGGACAAACATGAACATAAATTAAAATTCATTCCGTCTCTAATTAAAGTAAATAAAATTACATAAGTAATTAGATCGTACTTAATTAAATATATATAATGGACGAACATAAACATAAATTAAATTAAAATTCATTTGGTCTCTAATTAAAGTAAATAAAATCACATAACTAATTAGATCGTAAGCTTTCCACAATTTGATCTCTAATTGAGTCACGAACATGATTCATTTGTGCGGCAGATGTTAAACTTGACGAGGATGCCTCACCAGATGGATGATTATTGTCTTCATCTATTATACTTCCACGCTCAGCTTGTATAAAGCGGTCATCAGTTGGAGAACTTTGCCTGATAAAATTATGGACAGCCATTGTTGCACAAACTATGCGGACCTGTGCTTGAAACTTGAATCTGGGCATGTCTCTTAAGATTGCAAACCTATTCTTCCAAACCCCGAAAGTTCTTTCAATAGTGCATCTCAAACTTGAATGATAATAATTGAAGGCCTCATTCTCATTTCTAAATCCTGGCTGACGATTAAAGTCTGGGAGGTGATAGCGCTCACGTCTGTACGGGCCAAGATATCCCACTTGTGATGAATAGCCAGCATCAACCAAATAAAATTTGCCTAGAAAATCATGATTCAATTATGTTGAGGTGAAAATAATACAATTGAAGCTTAATTTTAAAATAATTGATTTGAAATTTATAGAAATATACCTTCAGGTGGATGAGGGAAATTCATGGATGGAGTTGAAATAGCAAATTGAAAGACACGAGCATCATGTGCACTACCTTCCCAGCCCGCCAACACGAACGTGAAGCACATATCCCAATCGCATACGGCCATGACATTCTGACTCGGGAATCCCTTCCTCCCAAAATATTTGTCTTGCCTAGCTTGACTAACCTGACATTTTATGTGGGTGCCATCAATTGCGCCAATTGCATCCTTAAAAAATGGGAAGTATCGTGGATCATTTGCTATTTTTGGGTGGCAATAGGAGAATGTAGGATCAGTGGGCTTGATATTTTCTCGAGATAAATTGAGGCAAGCATCCAACACTCTATGAAAATGTCGACTAACAGTTTCTCCTGAACGCTGAAACCTTTCTTGAATCATCCTATTACACTGACCATGCGCAATTGTATTCAAGAACATGGCAACAGATTCATGGACACCTATGTACTTAGAATTTTGCAACCCATGTTCAACCAATTTAGAACATAACCGATGGAATGTCTCTATTTCCATTCGAAACATTTCTTTAGACCGTCCTTCATGCCCATGCAAAAGTTCTTGAACCCATAAATAACCCGTTTGTTCACTAGTTCTACATGGCTGTTTGCATAGAAAAGGTGTCACATACTGACCCATTAACACACTTAGCTGTGATACCTGTGTTGTGTGTTCATGTAAAGCAGGAAGTAATTGAGACCGTTCGTCGTCCCAACCCTCATCCCAACCCTCGCCCCAACCCTCGTCCCAACCCGCCGTTGAATCAGACATGGATTATGTTACCTGTGAGTAGTTAAATACTAAATGTGAGTAACATTTTCACAAAAAAGAGAGAGAGAGAGAAAAGATAAGTGATAAATAGCTATTAAACTATAACATAATAATTAAACATAGTCATGAAACACAACATTAAACATAGTCATAAAACACAACATTACACAGAGTCATTAAACACAACCATTAAACATATCGTCATGACACACAATAACCAAATACATTATGATAGATAAACAGAAATCATAACAAGTCACTAGGCACAACTCAACCAAGCTATGGCGGGGGTTCTTCGGTGCAGCATATGGCGGGGGGTTTGCAGCATTGTGCTTCAACCAAGCTACTAATACCTCCCGATTTTCTCTCAAACCAGCATATATGTCCCTGAATGTCTTGTTAGCAGCAGATTACAACATGTCACACAAAGTTGTAAGTCATTGACAATTTCAGGCATACTCAGTAGATCAGCAGTAAGCTCAGTAGTGTTATCACTGTTGCAGATTTTTTTATTGCCTCTGCTGTACTAATTGAAGCCTTCTCAATCGAACTTACTGAATCTGCTATTCTTCTTGTCGCTGGCATCTTTTGCTTCTTGTACTTGTCCAACCCTTCACCTCTCTTCCTCTTCCCTTGACTCCCTGAAGCACTAGGTCCAGTGGGTGCAGTGTTCGATGTGTTTGCAGTTAAATTGATGCCATCCAAATAGTCCGAAACTCCTGCACGGCGCCCAGTGTCGTCTTCACTATCCCCTGAACCTTCTTGCCAATCCCCTAAACCTTCTTGCCAATCCATTGTTGGTTGGTAGTCATTTGGCTGATCACCCCTCTGTGGCTCAGGCCCGGTCCAAGATGGGGCCGACATATCATCTCCTGATGCCATAGTGTCCTTGAATATAGTTTCCAATTCAGTGCGAAACCTTAACCCATAGTGCCTAAACTTTTCATATGCTGGATTTTCCTGCAAAGTCAAAAGTAAACCAAAGTTAAATATGTTCCAAAAGTATAATACTGCTTCTAAATTAACACAAGCTAGTTCATACCCGTAATTTCCTCTCCCATCACTCATCAGATGCCACCACTGTATTCCTTTCAGGGTCCCACCCTATACCGGTCTCCTTAGCAATTAGTTTATCAAATGTCTTCCACTCTTTTCTCAAATTATCTAACCTATTTTTCAGCTGCTTTTTTTCATATCCTCTCCCTGTCTTTTCATTGAAAGTTTTGTGAATGTTGTCCCAACCTTGTTTTGTAAATGAAGATCCTTGACGCAGTTTGCCATAAATCTGGTCAACACATATTTTGAGAAAAACACCTGTGGTGCTCACGTCCCAATGTGCTTTGCCTTTATCGTTACTCATAGTTCTTGTTGAAATTACATATATATCAAACCCACAATTAGTCAAGAATCAAACAGTATAATGAAGCAGTATAAACCCACATATTATGTAAATCAATTTATCACCAAAAGTGCCTTAATTCAAGCAAAAAACACAGAAACACAGAATCACAAAACACAATAGATTTGCCAAACTCTCAATATAATCAGGCAGTATTTCTTTTTCCAATATTCAGATTGTTCATACATGCTAAATATATCCACATTCCAAATATACCGTGTGAATCAAAAGCTTCAACCAAGCTGGAATACATCCACATATCCTAGCTAAATATATCCACATATCTATTTTGACCGAAGCATATGTTTGCACGTAAAGATTGGAGATCAGAAATTGGACATATCCTACCTAAATATATCCACATATCTATTTTGACCGAAGCATATGTTTGCACTTGAGATCAGAAATTGAACATATTCTAGCTAAATATATCCACATATCTATTTTGACCGAAGCATATGTTTGCACTGGAGATCAGAAATTGGACATATCCTAGCTAAATATATCCACATATCTATTTTGACCGAAGCATATGTTTGCACTGGAGATCAGAAATTGCACATATCCTAGCTAAATATATCCACATATCTATTTTGACCGAAGCATATGTTTGCTGGAGATCAAAAATTGCACATATCCTAGCAAATATTAATCCACAGATCAGAAACTGGTTCACTTCGACAGGGGCACACCGGGAAAGGTGCACAACCCACTGGTTCACTTCGGTCAAAACGTGCGCGGAGAAGGGGAAAAAAACACAGGACATGATTCTTTGCACACACAACAGCAGCTACAACCAGAGGAGAAAGGGAAAAAAAAAAATCACCCGCCTCCTTCAGCCACGGTTAACACCGACAAGGAGAACGGAGGATTTGCAGTCGAACAGGAAAATAACAGAAAGGCAACCATGGTACCTTGACCGGCGGAGGAAGACAGCCGCGATTCCTTGCGCACACACGTCGGTGATGGTAAGGAAGGATGACACAGATCTGTCGCAACAGTGATGGAGGGAGAACAGCCGCCGAGATCCACGGACGGAGACGCCGGAGAGAGCGACAGACGGAGACGCCGGAGAGAGCGACGGACGGAGAGGCGCCGGAGAGAGCGACGGACGGAGACCCACGGGAGAAGGCGAGAGAGTGCCGAGAGTGATCTCCAAGGCCGAATGCAGAGGAAGAGAGCTCGGTCGAGTGTTGAGGGTCGAGTGTTCTGAGGCTTCGGCTTGGGTGAAAATGATAGGTGAGAGAAATAATACCCATTAATTGCCCTGGTAACGGTAAAATGCATTATGAACGGTGGAAAAGCTGGAGCTGGGGGCGTCCGAAAATAAGTTGCTTTTTGTTACAAGTCAGTTTCAAAAGCAACTCATCCAAACAATCATTTTGCCTCAAATAAGCCACCAACCTCCGTTACA